>NW_018164829.1:407380-408941 GCF_001263595.1 Phalaenopsis equestris | reverse complement strand
TATATATATATATATATGGTCTAAACATTATAAATCAAACAATATACCCATATGTGTACTTATTTTGATTTGCCAAAAAAATTTGCATTAAATATCAAAACATGACACAAATGAAGTATGTTACTTCAAAATATATTATTTGCTACAACAAAACAAGATTATAGACGGTTTAGAGTTAAGATATGAAGCAATACACCGATTTGTACACTCATTTTACTTTATCAAGGCAGGTTTAATAAATAGTGATAAGTGGAATAAATGAAGTTTATCAGACCAAAATAGATTGTTTATATTAACAAATAATGATTACATGTGATTAAACAATGCAATATGAAGTAATACACCCATTTGTACACTCATTCTATTTTTCCAAGAGAAGGTAAATAAAACAAAGTAGATTAAATTAAGTTTATCACACCAAAATCTATTATTTAAAACATTAAAAAAATGATTAAATATGATTCAAAGATGAGATATGAAGTAATATACCATTTGTACACCTATTCTATTTTACTAAAAGAAGTTGAATAAAATATAATAAATAGAATAAATGAAACTAATTAGATTAAAATATTTTATTCATAACAACAAAAAATGATTACATATAGTGCAAAAATGAGATATAAAACAATACAACCATCTGTACACCCATTCTACTTTGCCAAAAGAAGTTGAACAAAACAATAATAAGTTGAATAAAAAAATCTTATCACAATAATTGTAATTATCTATAATAACAAAATATGATTGCATATGGTTCAATAATGAGTTATGAAGCAATACACTCATTTGTACACCCATCCTACTTTACTAAGAAAAGTTGAATAAAGCAACAATAAGTGAAATAAATGAAACTTAACAAATTAAACTATATTGTTTATAACAAGAAAACATGATTCCATTATCGGCGCTATTTTTACTTGGAGGAGTTGCCCGTAAGAAGTTGACGGTCACCGGAATCGAAATTTCGTCGCCCGCTTCGGAAGGACATTTTAATTTACATATATATTTAGTTTTAGAAAAATATGAAATCAAACTGACCTCATATTTTTCATAGTTTAAATGAAAGAGGGTTGTACCTCAAACCATATATATATCCCGAAGGATAAACACAAGACTTGAGAATAAGACTCGATCAAATAAACTAAGGAATATATAGCATCTGTTTGGTCTGCGAAACCTTTGTATTTACCGAAAAGTTCTCCTATTTAATATAAAGAATTAAATAGGATTTATATTAAGCTGGCTTCAGACATGCTTCCTATAAGGGCAAGCCCCTATAGTTAATTACATCTTAAATGACCAAAGTCACTTAAGAAGGCTCTCAATAAAAATCAGGAAATATTATCTTCAAGTAGTTTCAAATGATAGGACTTTTTAATGAAAATCGGACGTAGAGGTGTGAAATTAGAGGTGTGAAATGGGATTGATTCAAATTTGAAACATTTTATTGTAGAATCCAAAGGAGGAAGAACTATAGGATATCATGGATCCAGAGGAGAACCTCGATTACTTCCCAAGCTATCCTATGATTTGGCTTCAATTTTGAGGCGAAATTTTT
>NW_018164829.1:406153-406776 GCF_001263595.1 Phalaenopsis equestris | reverse complement strand
AGGAATTTCCGATCATCCGATAGAGACATCTTAATTTAGTTGTAATTGTAGTTTTGTGTGATGTTTGTGATTAAATTTTGAGTTATTTTATATTTTGAATGTTGTGGCAATGAATTTTATCTTGGTTGATTTTAGTTTTAGTTTTGGTTTGGTGGCTATCCTGATAGTTTTAATTTTCATGCAGGGTGACATCGTTGTTTAGCATGCAAATTTGTGTAAGGATAAAAGTGTAGCATAAACCTGAAAATTGTAAAAGCGGAAAAGTGTAAAAGCGTATCTGGCAAGTCTTCTCGTTCCACCACCTGAAACTTAAAATGCATGTCGGGGCAATTTATATAGAGGCAAAAAAGTAAGTTTTTGGTAGTTTTCCTAACCCTATGTCATATCTTGGTGGGTCCTTAGGAGTTTAATTAAGGATGATTTTGTCAAGCAAAACATATTAAGTTTAGTAAATCTCCAAGGTATTCAACAGATCTAGAGAAAGAAGCAGGTCCGTGCTACTCTCTCGCTACCTGGTGGAAAATCCCGAGTTCTTTTAAACTTATTATGTTGCTTAATAAGAATAAGTGTAAATACCCTTAGTGCTCAGTGAGCATTGATGTCTCAATTATCCCTAAGAATAA
>NW_018164829.1:405724-405960 GCF_001263595.1 Phalaenopsis equestris | reverse complement strand
CTTAAGTCACTACTAAGCCCTTAAGATTTTGGTGAGTGTCTTAGTCATTGCAAATGAAATTGACTTATAAGTGATGGTGAAGATTCATGTTTTTGTTTTTTTTCTGTTCATCAAATAGGGGTATTAAATTAGTGAGTTATTGACACCCAAAATCATACCCCTAAATCTAGGATCGTTTAATCGGCTTGACTCCCAAATTTGTGTAATTTAAGGAAATTGCAAATTTATCATTTTTA
>NW_018164829.1:405274-405624 GCF_001263595.1 Phalaenopsis equestris | reverse complement strand
TGACCAAATCTTGTGTTTGAACTAGGTTCGGCATGCCAATTGTCCCAATTAAATATGGAATTTTTGTAAGAGACCATGAGGAACAACTTTCATGAAGGGTGAAAGTCATTTTTGTGGTCAATTGGTTAATCAATTTGGTGGATTTTTGATTTTTGACCCATTTTAAGCATGTTGGCTAAGTTTGGGTCAAACTTGGGCTAGCCTTGGGCTAAGCTCAAATTGATTGTTGTGGTTGGTGAAGAACATCATAATGAATAATTTTCATGAAGGAAGAAAATTGTTTTGAAGTTGATTTGGTGATCAATTTGAATGGGTTTTAATGGGTTTGGATTTAGACTTAAGTTAAGCAT
>NW_018164829.1:402840-403984 GCF_001263595.1 Phalaenopsis equestris | reverse complement strand
GAATTTTGGGCTAAGGAGGGGTATTTTGGTAATTTGGCTATTTTTGGTGATTTTGGGTAATTTGGTGTTTTCAAAAGGTTTGAAATGGTTTTTTTAACCAATTTTGATATTTTGGGTAAATTTGGGAATTTTAGCCAAATTTGGGGTCCCAAAAGTATCTAGGTAATTTGGCGGAGTTTAGAAGCAAAAGACTAGATTGGGTATCTTGGTAGAGTTGGAGTGCCAACCACCATCAATAAGCCATGGACAAATGGAAACCCCATTTTGGGTTCTCTATGTAGTGGGCTTAGCTAAACCCTAGCCTAGGGCTAGTGGGTTTAGGGGACCACCTACACGAGTCTCCCAAAAGATTGTGAGTGATTGTGAGTGCAAGTATGTATCTTAAGCCCTAGACCAACACCTAGGGTCAACCCTAAGGTCCAACAGTCCTAAGGGTGACTCATCTTGAGTTCCCCCATAATGACCCCACCTACTAAGTGCTGGAGGTGTAGCCTGGTCACTAGGGTCCAACTAATGGTTGTGGAGTCATTAATTTGGTGAATTTGGGGTAGTTAGGCCATCTTTAGTGCATGGGTTCAATGTGGGTTCAAGTGATCAAAGCTTGGGTTTACTTGAGTTTGGGCTAGTCTAGCCATGTCAATTGACCCAATTGATTGATCAACATTGTTTAGATGATTGTTATGATGATTTTTGGTGAATGATTTTTGGTGAAGGGTTTTCAATTGGTGAGTCAATTTGAGGGATTTTTTAAATTTGGTCAATTTGGGCATGTTGGGTTAGAAATTTGATTTGAGGGATTTTTTAAATTTGGTCAATTTGGGCATGTTGGGTTAGAAATGGGTCTAGGTTGAGCTAGCCTTGAGCTAAGTCCAAATTGAATGGTCTACATGATCAAGGGAGATGTTGTGAAGATTTTTCATGAAGACGTAGAGAGGAAATTTTGGGGTTAAGGCCCTCAATTTGGTGAAGTTTGGGGACATGGCTAATTTGGGACAAAATTGGGGATTTTTTGACTTAAGTTGAAATTAAATGAAATTGGGGCTTCACTAAGGCCAATTGAAGGTCAAATTTGATGTGTAAGAATGTTATGAAGATTTTTCAACACAAATTGTGGCAAATGGAGTAGGCCATGGGTTCAATTTGG
>NW_018164829.1:376319-402592 GCF_001263595.1 Phalaenopsis equestris | reverse complement strand
AATTTTTGGGATTTTTTTTGGAATTTTTGGGATTTTGGGCTAAGGAGGGGTATTTTGGTAATTTGGCAAATTTTGGTGATTTAGGGTAGTTTGAGTGTTTTCAAGGTGTTTAAAATGATTTTTGAACCAATTTGGGTATTTTGGGTAAATTTGGGAATTTTAGCCAAATTTAGGGGCAAAAGGCTAGGTTGGGTATCTTGGTAGAGTTGGAGTGCCAACCACCATCAATAAGCCATGGACCAATGGAAACCCCATTTTGGGTCCTCTATGTAGTGGTCTTAGCTAAACCCTAGCCTAGGGCTAGTGGGTTTAGGGGACCACCTACACGAGTCTCCCAAAAGTATCAAGGGACCAAAACTTAGAAGTTTAAGTTTAGGATTGTGAGTGATTGTGAGTGCAAGTATGTACCTTAAGCCTTAGACCAACACCTACGGTCAATCCTAAGGTCCAGCAGTCCTAAGGGTGACTCATCTTGAGTTCCCCCATAATGACCTTACCTACTAAGTGCTGGAGGTTAGGACCAATATGTGGAATTTCAAGTTGAGTAGAGAAGAGTTTGAAATTTATAATGGTGAGGGTTCATTTTCTAGTTTTCTAATAATAGTCAATAGGAAATATCCTATGGCTAGACCTTAGGCTACTAAAGTGAAAAAAACTAAACCTCAACCAAAAGTGATGTCAACATCCATATAGTTCAAAGATGAGATATAAAACAATACACATGTATATACATTCATCTGTTAACCCATTCTACTTTGCTAGGCGTAGTTGAATATAATAATAAAACATGATATAAATAAAACTTATCTAATTAAAATATATTGTTTATAATAACATAATATGACTATATATGATTCAAACATGAGATATGAATCATTACACTCATCTGAACACCTATTCTACTTTTCTAGGAGATGTTGAATAAAATTGCAAAACAAGACATAAATGAAGCTTATTACGTTATAATATATTATTTGCAAAACAAAACATGATTACATATTATCCAAGCATGAGATATGAATTAATAAACCCATATGTGCACCAATTTGTACACCCGTCTGTAAACACTTTTAACTTTCCATGAAGAGAGGAATAAAATAGTAATATATGGAATAGGTGAAGTTTGTCACAACAAAATATATTATTTACAACAACAAAACATGATTACATATAATTTACATATTAGATATGAAATAATAAACTTATCTATACACCTATTTGTATACCCATGTGTACACTCAGTCACCCTTGCCAAGAAGAGTTGAATAAAATAGTAGAATATGAAATAAAGGAAGCTCATCACATCAAAATATATTATTTATAATAATAAATCATGATTATATATGATTCAAATATGAGACATGAAACAATAAATCAATCTGTACACTCTTTTGTACACCCATCTGTACACTTATTCTACTTTGCAACGAAGTGATAGGTAAAGTAGTAATAAATGTCATAAATAAAGTTTAACACATCAAAATACATTATATACAATAACAAAACATGATTACTTATGGTTCAAACATGAAATACAAAACAATGTACTAATTTGTAAACCCATTCGTACACCTAATGTGATTTAAACGTAAGTAATCAAACAATACAAAATAGTTTTATAATTTCGATGGTAGCTAAACTCACGTCCATTTCATTGTTGTCAGACTTTCCATCTTTAAAATTGTTCTGCTCAATGCAGATTTATCGTAGTCGTGCTTCGTGAATCTTGCTTTCTTCATTATATCACATAAAATACTAAACGAAAATCTTAGAACATGAAGAGAAAATGTGGGCGGGGTTAAACTCTAGATTGTGAAAAGAAAATGAAGGCAATCATTAGAATATCTCACTTTCTCCATATTTCGGGTCACACACCCCCAAATATTAATTTTATTTTTTCGACTGAAATAAAGTTCTAATTGAACTACCATTAGGGCTGTCAAAACGGCTCGTTGTTCGCGAACAGCTCGTGTTCGGCTTGTTAATTTTGTTAGATAAGTTAAATAGCCGAACAGGAACAAAGATGTGTTCGTTCGTGTTTGGCTCGTTTTGGCTCGAAATACTACTCATCAAGTATATATATATATATATATATAAAGTAATATTTTTAAAAAATCTAATTGAGTACAAGGCTACAAAGATTTATAATCAATTAAAATATTGATTAAAAAAATAGAATAAAAATTATTAAATTAGATTCAAATGATGTTTTAATATAAATAATAATTTTTAAATATTGCTCAAATACTTATTGTCTTATGGTTACATGATTAATGTTGTTAAAATGACTTTTTGTTCGTGAACAGCTCGTGTTCGGCTCGTTGGACAAATGAGTCGAATACAAACACACATTTTGAGCTCGAAATATAAACGAGCCGACCAAGAGCCGGCTCGTTTACACCCATAACTCCCATTGTCCTGACGTTTTTGGAATCCAAACAATAACATGCTACCCAACTGTCTATGGTGTTACAACAAATAACAAAACAGGTAACGAGGGCGGCGCCTAGAACTAAAACCCGGTATCTTTGTTTCTCTATTTCTCTTCCTTTTTCCGATACGCCTGGTAGTGTTCGATTATGGAGGTCCTCAAGACGTGGATAGCTTCTTCGCAGCTTATTCTTTTGGCCTCCCGGTCGACTTTAGCTGTCGCGACTAGGGCCAGGGCAAGGGTCCGCTGCTGCTCCTCATCTTCCTTCTCCGCCGTTACAGATGAATGCGCGAGAAGCATTGCGGCGGACGGCAACCAGCGCTCGGATCGTCGCCGTAGGAGCTCATCCTCAACATCAGACAGAGAATCCATTCGTGAAATCCGTCTCCAGAAGGTAAGATCTCTCATTCCACCTCGAAGGTTTTATATTTGATTCATTGACATAACTGCTATATGCCATTTGTATGCGTGGTTGCTATCTATGGGAGTTAAGGTATGTGTAGTTCTAAGTGCATTATTAAATCCTACCCCTTTTATCCTGTTATCACTCAATAGAGGCAGTTGGAAAGTAGTGCAATCCTTATTAAAAATTGGTTTGGGCAGTGATTTCACCTCTGTTAAATGGAAATTTTACTCAAATCATCAAATTCAGGCATTATTTAAGCCTGTAATTAGTTTCCTTGCTTAAAGCTATTTGAATTGGCCAATAACTACTTTGTGATTGGTGCTCTGAAAAATGGGCTGCATGCATGTGCCCTTATCTAATCATTTTGTGGTTATTTAGACTGTATTAGTAAAATTTAAAATAAAAAGAAGTAAAAAATGAATCAGTCAACAATTTTCAAATCTGACTAATGCACCTAATTCATTTCATACATCCCAGAACATAAACAAATACAAAAGTAACTCTACGGATCACTTCATGTGCATTTTGTTGTATATGTGGATCTAAATAGGAAGTAAAGAGGGCAACATCTTCGTCACTACTCTTGCTGTAGTGTAATTGAGCTGCTTAGAACCATGCGGCTATGAATGGCTACCCACACAACTATCGATAAGAGTTTTTTATTCTTTAAAATTTTCTACTTATAAAGCTTGGGAAGTAAGACTCATCTAAGCTTTATGCTTAGTGCTACATTTATATTCAAGTATCATTGAGGCATTAAAGTTAATAACTGCTCTTTGATGCATTGCAATAGATCAACATTTTCGTCACTACTCTTGATCTAGCACAATAGAGCTCCGCACCTAGGCATGAAGGCCCGCTCAACTTTTTGATTAATAAGCATTTTATGTTCCATAAAAGCCTCTAGTATGGAGCTTCAGAAGTAATACACATTAAGTTTCATGCTTAGCACCACAATATATTCAAATGTTTTTGAAAGCATAAAATTTAATAAATTAATAATAATCGAATAAAGTAAATCTTGTTTAAGTGCTTAACACACGAAATATGTTGAATTAACAAGTAAATAAATTCCACAACAATGCATAGATCTACTAGTATTTAAACCCATAAGATGTTCATGTTAGAAGGATCACAATTACCACAACAAAGCAATTCTATTGCACAAGTTGTTATTACTCAACACCCAAAATTGTTCAACTTTAGGGATACTGACTATGATAGCAAAGAAATTCCAGCACAATTTCCAACTAACACATTCAATGGATAATACCTTCTGTGCTGAAGTTCTTATTGTAAAAGTTTCTAATATGCAACACATGATCATAAAAGGTTTGTACTAAGAAAACCCCAAGTGTTTTCAAAAGTAAGCTTACTATTTTTTCTTAGGATTTTAATTATCATTTGGTCAAGCCCATCATGGCATATAGGTAAAGGCACATTAATAAATTCTAACTACATTACTATGTTGATGTTTTCTATAAAGTATCTCCATTGACATTTCTGATTGACTTTTTTTGACATTGCTTTCAATCAAAACTTGCATGGATATCATCATTCAAAGATATTGTGCCTAGGGCTATAAATGAACCACTGCATTCGATGAACAACTTGAACTTAGCTCGATTTAAGCTCAAACATGTTTGTTTAAATTTGTCAATAAACAAATTTAAACTTTTTTTTAAAAGCTTGAATGTTAAATGAAATAAATATGAACATTGTTCAACTTGTTTATTTATGATCATGAATAAATTCGTTTGATGTTCAACAATTATCTTGTTAAATACTCCATATTAAGCTCGATGATAATTCCTATCATATATTTTATATTATTTAAATAAAATTTGATTAACTAGAACTTTTTTAGTTATAGTTTTAATAATAATAATATTATTATATCAATAATAATTTATGATTAATTGTTAATTATATATTTTTTATTCATATGTATTTATTAATCAACCTAATTTAAATAAATTAACTTAATTCATTTCATTTTTGCTTATATTTACAATATATTAATTAATTAATGTTGATTAGTATATAATAAATAAATTAATAATTAATTAAAAATTAATAAAATAATTAATTATAAAATAATTACACATTAATTTATATATTATAATTTGATTATAATATATTTATTGATTATTAATCAATGAAAATTTTCAAAATTTATAAATAACAATTTATTAAATTTTGAATCCTACTCTCCTGCTTGCAAAAATCACTTCTCCTTTCCCGTGTCACCCCAATCATCTCCTATCTTGTGCCTGAAACTCTCGTTGACGTCAATTGGGCCACTTTGGTTGATGTCTCCTTAAACTGTCTCATAAACTCAACTATCCAAGCAAAGCCCAAAATTTCAATCCTACTGAGAGAAGGGGAAGGAAAACCATTCGTAGTACTAGTAGCCCACGGTGCCAAACGCAAAGTAGATTTTGTTTTTTTTCTCTGTAAGGTACCAAATCAGCTTCGAATAGTTGACATCATTGCCATCATTAGTCATCACCTTCTTTCTACTGGAGAATAAAGCACCCAAAATTGTGAAACCTCGCAGTCTCACTCCCAATGAGTTGACATCTTTATCATCATTAGTCTTATCAACTTTAGTCTAATCTGTGTTATTCTATCTATATAAGTTATCATATTTATTTATGGACTCAGTTTTGTTGCCCAACTAGTACAGGTATCATAAAACATGCCATTGAGAACTTATCCCTCATATCATGACATTTTGTAAGCTCAATATTTTATTATTATTGAACATTTAAATAATGTGATTCAATTTAAAAAATGCTGAATAACAACATACAAATTTGCAGTTTATGAATAACGTGTTATTTATTAAAAATGCTTCTAATTATTAAAATATTTTATTATCATAGCATATTTAATTTGCAAATTTGAACTAAAAAAATTGTTATATAGTCACTTACTCATGAATATTAGGCTATAAATATGCTTTCCATCACAAGAAAAATTTCTAATGCATTACAATCTTTAATTTAATTTACACATAAATACACTTCCGAGTGATTTAAAAAATTTGACTTTATGTATTAGAATTTTTAAATTTTACCCACCTGACGATTTACTCATTCCAATTAGATATGTCAAAAAGTTTTTCTTTTGTAAACAATCTCATAAAGACTTCTCTTTGTATAAGACAATAAACCTACTAATGCAACAGAAACCAATTAGTTAGAAAAAGAAACAAAATAGAAAATTGGAGTTAAAATCTAACGTTTTTACCTTACTTTCTTCCTTATTTTTTTCCTCTTCTCATCATCTCCTCCTCCTCCTTCTCCTCCTCCTCTTCTTCTATTGCTTCCCCCTCCCAATATTTCCTCAAGGCCTGCTCCCATCCCATCCCTCTGTTATGTTGAAATGAAAGGGTAGATGAGGGAATTTTGGGATATGGACGGTGGTTAAAAGAAATTTAATGCATGTAATTATCTAAATTATATTATTAGTATTTCCTTAATTAAATCTCAACCATCAATTACATCAGCGGCTGCTGCATGCTGTCCAAAGTGGAATTAATTTGAATTTTTACTATAGATATATTGTTGTGCATGGTGAATAGTAAAATTTATTTGAAACTTAAAAAAAAAACCAATATGGTAACTAATTCCATAACTTCCTCCTCTTTGAGAATTAACATATAGTTATGTATATTAAAATAATCTTTTTGAAAAGTAGAATGCAATCGAATGATTTTTGATGCATTAAAAAAATATGAAATTTTGGTATAATTTATTTGGATATTTTTGCACTTGTATCTTATCAAAATAAGGTATTAAAGCCAAAGTCGTGTGATGTACCTAAGGAAACAAGCAGCATGATAATTAGATGGAGACACTCAAATGCAAAATAAGTCAACTTCACTTACCAGCTCAATAATCACCTTCCCACACTTCTTTTGGATACATGTTGGCTGAGAAGACTTACCAGTCATCATCATAGCCTTAGCCAACTCCTTTATATGGGCGATTGCTTCAATCATCTTCTTCTCTCTTTATGCACCTTTCGACTCTCATTTCTTTCTTATAGTAGCCAATATGGCTTCGTTGGAGAAATTGAACTCTCTTGTATTCATTCTTGGCAGTTGAAGTGCTTAATTGGCAGAAAAAAAATGAAGCACTGAAACTTCACAAAATAGTGATTGCGCTAGAAGGGAGAAGATTCATAAAGGAAGGAATTACACTAAATTGGACAAAATGAAAAAAAACGATTTTACACGATCTAATCTCACATTAATTTCTCCTTGAATTCTGTCATTTGCTTTTTCCATGCAGATAAAATGTCAAATATTGTATTGATCGAATCTGTAAGATGGATGGAACAATTTAGTTAGAACGAAGTAGAAGCAAACGTTACCAAGAAACACGAGCCAAGTATTGATCTTGCCTTAGCATTGTGGATTATTTTTCCCATTTTATTATTTTTTTCACAATTGCCTTTCAAAAATAACAGAGCATCAATGAACTTTCTATATTTTCTAAGGGAAAATTTACTTAAATTATAGGTAAGGACGATTGCTTGTTGAACTGGGCTTAGTATGGACTCACTAGACGGGTTTGAGGAGAATGGGGCTTACTAGGCGAGCTCGGAGCAGGCTTTCCAGCTCGGTTGAAGGAGACATTCTAGCCGAGTTCAAGCAGACTCACCAGCTAGATCCAATTGAACTTGTTGGCCGACTAATGGGGAGAATATCCACTTAGGCTTGCTAAGGACTCTCCAAATGGCCTTAATTAACTCGCCCGATCAACCTAGGTTGTCGATTGTTGTTAGGAGACCCAACAGTTACTTTAGGCTTAACAACTGAGTAGTAGTTTGAGTTTGTGTTTATACTTAGGCCATAAATCACTTTTATTTTTATTTTATTTTGTTGCATTCTTATAACATATACAGTTAATTTTATATCATTTCTTAAAGTGCTTGAGATCCCTATTTATGACCAGGGGACCAATGAGAGGTCTCTACTTGTTTTTTTTTCTCTTAGTAAGGTTCTAGTATAAACCACAGACAAACATAATTCAACATAGGCCAAGTTTTAGATTGATGTTAATTGGTTGTGAAAAGAATTCTATTTGTTGGAAAATGCAAGTCAATGCTTATGAGTAGGTAGGGTGGTGTATTAACCCTTACTGGAGCTCTATGAAGCACGGTCATATTCATGGGGGCACAGACACGACGCGACACAATACGTCGATACAACATAATTACAGAAAGTAAGATTGGCACAACATGGACATATATATATATAGATATATGTATATATATAGATATATGTACATATATAGATATATGTACATATATAGATATATGTACATATATAGATATATGTACATATATAGATATATGTACATATATAGATATATGTACATATATAGATATATGTACATATATGTATGTATATCTATGTTTGTACATATATGTACATATATACATATACATATGAAAAATGGCGTCGGCGTCGGGCTGCTCTAGGGATTCGCCCGATTGCGATTCCATACATTGAAACTATCGGCTTCCTCCACGGGCATCACCGCACCCACCGACACCCGACGACGAAGATTCGTGTCATTCGGTTTTGTCGTACCCGACAACGAAGGGCTTCTCTCCTTCGTTCTGCTCGCGAGTCGTCTGTGAGTCGTCTCTTTCCTGCCAGACGACGAGCTTGCTCGCGTCCTTCGGTCTTTTCTTCGTTCCCGACGACGAAGGGCTTCGCTCTCGGTTTCACACGACATCTTGCCCGACCACTGTTTGCGTTCTCTGTTTCTGTTCGTCTTTGCTTCAGCTACTGTATTGGCACGTGGGGTTTACTTTTGTTCCGGTGTGGGGGAATGACCTCGAGTTATGCTGCGGCTGTCTCAAGGGGTTCTACTCTCGGAGCAGACGACCGTTCCTGTTTCTTCCCTCAAGAATTTAATGATGCACATGAATCTGGAGGTGGTTATACCTTTATTAAAAAACTGGGAAGAAAGAATGACAAACCCGCTTTGTTTCTCACTGATGAGGCGGGCTGCTCTGCTAGGGTTTCGTCTGATGGAGATTCCTTACCTTGAAACTATCAGCTTCCTCCACGGCTATGTCGTCTCCGACGATGAGGATTGGTGCGGTCTGCGTCATTCGGTTTTGTCGTACCCAGCAATATAAGGCTTCTCTCCTTCGTTCTGCTCGCGAGTCGTCTCCTTCCTGTCAGATGAAAAGCTTGCTCGCGTCCGTTGGTTTCTCCTTCGTTTCCGACGACGAAGGGCTTTGCTCCTGGATTCTTTTTTCGTGCGACGTTTTCTACCCGCCAAACGACGATTTCACATGTCATCTCGCCCGACCACTGTCGCATTCCCTGTTTCTGTTCGAGGTTTGCGTTCCCTGTTTCTGCTCGTCATTGCACTTGGGTTTACTTTTGTTCCGGTTTGGGGGAATGGCCCCGAGTTATGTTGCGGCTGTCTCTGGGGTTCCACTCCCGGGGCAGGCGGCCGTTCCGGTTTCTTCCCTCAAGAATTTCATGATGCACATGAATCTGGAGGTGGGTATAACTTTATTAAAAAACTGGGAACCCGCTTTGTTTCTCATTGATGAGGAAACAAGTATATTGGCTTCAGCATGCAAATATACTCTTGTTGGGAAATTTCCGTATGGAAATCCCAAGCTTGAGATTATTAGAAAGCATTTCGATTCTCTTAAGCTCACAGGGAGTTGGAAAGTTGGTTCGCTAGATGGCCGTCAAGTTCTCATTCAACTTTCAAATGACGCGGATTATACCCAACTCTTTGCTCAAAAAGTTCTCAAAATCGATAATCGTTTTATGAAAATTCTAAAATGGGCAGTGGATTTTGATCCTAAATCAGAATCTCCTATTATCCCGGTTTGGGTTAATTTTCCAGGGCTCAAGGTGCATCTTTTCAATTATGAAACCCTTTATAAATTTGCAACTGCTTTTGGGAAACCGCTGAAGGTCGATACTCCCACGTTTGATACAACCAGACCATCTGAAGCTTGTGTGTTTGTAGAGCGCGACATCACTCAACCATTTCAAGGGGAGATTTGGATTGGCTCCCCTCATCAGAGTTATTGGCAGAAGGTTGTGATGATTGATGGGACCTCATCCCCAATATTGCTCTCACTGTGGAATGTTTGGTCATAGCTCTTCATCATGTTATCAGTTACATCCCCATCTACGGCCGGCTGTAGCCCCACCTACTGTTTCTCAGCACATTTCTGCGGAGGTTATACCCTCTTCCTCACTGCCTGTGATACCTACTGCTATGCCCATGGCGGATACTGTGCAAAATTGTTTGTCCACTGATATTGTTTCTGAAAATGTTGAGAAGGGTCGTTTGTTGGAGGAGAGTCAGGTGGTTGCCTCTAGAAGGCCCCTTCTTCTACTGGAGTAGACATACTATCCTCTCAGGCTCTATGTACCGTGGAGGGTGATTGAAGATAAAGATGAAGCGAACATTCACATTTAGATGATGGAAAAAGTGTCTCCTAATACTAATGAGGAAGATTTAGAGCCAAACACAAACCATCTTACTGCTATTAATCAGTTGGTAAAACTACCTGTTGAGAGAGCAGGTGTTTCCCAAGTATTGGAAGACTGCCCTACACAAACTCAGAAACTCATCGCTGCAACTGTCTTTCCTTCTATGGATCAGACTGAACAGTCTTCAGAAGAAGAATGACAATTTTATACTTCTCGGCGGAAGAAGAAGGCTGGGGACACTGTTCAGCTTGAAAACTTAATGGATGATACCTTGGTCACTCCTCCTTGGTCACTCGTCACTCCTGACAATGAAACAACACTTCAGAGTTTGCTATCTGGATCCGCTCCAAGAACCAGATGAAGACGCATGTCTAAACTGCCTCGTCCATAGGCACTTGTTTTTGCATGTTTTCTTTTTTTGAGACTTTTGTATCTTTTTGTTAGGATATCTTTGTATCATGTATCGTATGAGTAGGACATCATCTATTGGGTCCTCTCATACAATTTTTTGTATCTTTTTTATTTCAATATAAAAAAAAAATGTATATATACATATATATAGATATGTATGAAATATGACATCGGTGGCGATCTGCTCTGCTAGGGTTTCGCCCGATGGTAAAACCCTAGTTTGATTCCATTGGCCTTCAATCCATCCTTTGGTGCTCGACGAAGAAGTTCCCGCACTCGACGACGACGACGAAGGACTTCAATCTCCTCTGCGATCGTCGTCTTCTCTTTCACGCCCAACGACGAAGGGCTTCGGCGTCTGCTTCTGCGTTTCGTCATCTCCTCCTTCGCGCCATCCAGCTTCTGCGGTTCTTTTCTACGCGGATTCCCTCGTCGAGCTGCGGTTTCTTGTCTGTTTTCTGCGCATTTCATCTGCAGTTCCTGTCTTCTGTGCAGCTTCGCTCCGAGCTCTTCGGGTCGTCTTTTTTTGCCCTCTGCCCGACTTGCAGGGCTTCTCTTTGCTGAGATGGAGTTTCTTTCTTCTTCGGTTGAACCTGACAAAACCTCCTTTGTCTACGTGGTGACTAATCCTCAGAGGGAGACGACGATTGTCTTCCCTTCAAGTTATAAGGAGCAGCGTGATGATACAGGTGACAACCCCTTTATTAAGAATGTAAGCAGGAAAAACGGGAAAACAACACTCTTTTTCTCTGTGTCAGAAATTTCAACACTGACCGACAAATTCAAGTTTTCTCTTATTGGAAAATTTCAGTGGGGACACCCACTTATGAAAGTTACCAGGAAAAGTTTTGATGACCTCAAATTGGCAGGAAAGTGAAAATTGGGGCTCATGGATGAGAGACATGTATTGATTCAGTTAACCGTGCATGAGGACTACACTCGGATTTTCTCCAAAAAATATTTTAACATCGCTGGTAAACCAATGAAGCTACTCAAGTGGTCTCTTGATTTTGATCCAAATCATGAACCTCCTACTGTACCGGTATGGTTTAGTCTACGAAGCTGCACTTTTTTCATCATTTTTTCATTATCCGGCTCTTTACTCTATTGGTGTCATACTTGAGGATCCTATGAAGCTAGATCTACCAACTTTCAACCTTACCAGACCTTCTGTGGACAGAATATTTGTGGAAAAATATATTACTTTGCCTGATGTTATTGAAGTCTGGTTGGGCACAACGCATAATGGATATTGACAACAAATCATCATGGAGCATAAACCTCCTTATTATTATCATTGTAAGATGTTTGGGCATGCCCTTGATAAATGTCGTAAGCTTCATCCTAATTTGAAATCTAAAGATCAAGTGAATAAGAATGGATCTAAGGATGTATTTATTCCACCTGGAGAGAAAAATACCACAGGACAGGATTTGATGTCTGATTCTATTGCCTCTGTGGACCCTCCCCCTAAAAATACTATTTCTGCGATTGATGAGAAGCTGGATGGCCCTGCTGAGCAACCTACACTTTCAAACCCTATTGAAAATAATAATGAAGGATTACCTACACGGACTGATAATCAGAACCTTGCAGCTCCCCACCTTCAGGAAGTATCAGGGGTAGAAGCGATAACTCTCACCTCACATACACTTGTTGGCACAACTGTTGACAATTTTTCTACTGCAACGCTACCACCTCATCCGAATGAGCAACAATCTTTGAATGAAGAATGACAGGTTTACACTTCCAGGAGGAAGAAGAAGAATGGTGATCTACCTGAGCTAATGAATCTAATGGATGATACTCTAGTTATTTCGGACAATGGTACTCAACTCACCAATCTGTTAGCTAGTTCCTTTCCGAGAACTAGAGATAGAGACAGAACTAAAGTGGGCCGACCTGGTTGATCTTTTATGTACCATATACTTTTGGGCTTTTAATTTTCTTCTTTTTTGTGTGTGTTCTATCGTATGTAAAAACAACCTATCTGTACCCCTTTCTCCTTAATATAATTGCCCTTGCACACACACACACACACACATATATATCTGTGTGTGTGTGTGTGTGTGTGTTTTGCCATTTCGGATATGTGTTGAAGCCATGTCCGTGTTTGATAGTCTGACACGGGTACGTTACATTTTTAGAATTGTCAGTGCTACATAGCTAGATGTCATGGTATGACAAGGGTATGTCGCATTTTCACATTCAAAGCTGGTTCTTATGGATTGTCGGGTTTGTACTCAAGTAAAATTTGGATGTCATGGTGTTAATTTGATTTGGAGAAGACCTCAACCAATTTGGTTGTTCTAGTGCCTGTAGCTTTTGAATTCTTTAATTGTTATATAGGTGATGATAGGGGCAGTTCCATTAACTGGTTGTTTCAATGAAAAATCAATGAACTGTTTTTCCTCATCTTTAGTTAAATCTAGTTTGTATTGCCTGATCAAAAACAACTTTCATATCCAAGATATTTTCTTATTTTGATGTTCAATTTAGTTACGCAGTTTAATCTCTGTATGAAAATAAAATCCTGCTGCTTGTTCAGGTTGAAGAGTTAAGGAGCCGAGGCTATGAACCTTATGCATATAAGTGGGATAGAAGTCATAAAGCAAGGCAGCTTCAAGATATTTATGCTCATCTGGAAAATGGAGAACAGTGCAAGGATGACTCTGTCTCAGTTGCGGGAAGAGTTATTGCTAGTAGAAAGTTTGGTAAACTAGCTTTCTGTACTTTAAAGGATGAATCTGGAACCATCCAGGTTTCCCCGACTTATCTTTTCTCAACCTTTAATTCTTCTCATCCTTTTAGGTCATCATTTCTTTCATTCATTTTAGTATCTCATGTCTTTTGGACCTCATTGCAGTGATTACTTGATTTTTTAGCTTAAAAATTGAATCATTGATAAAATGTGGCTCTTTTCATAGTCACAGTTTAACTGATAAATAAATTTGCAGAGATACTTCGTACTGCTGAAGCATGCCAGTGCAAATGATGATACTAACAAATATTTTCTTTGCAGCGAATTTTGTTTTTGGATGGATTAGCGGTTTAGTGATAATATTTGTGTTCTTGTTATGTGAGGCTCCAGATTTCTGTCATACATAACTCTGAATTTCACACTCAGAAAGTTCTTTGGTGTATCTCTGCACTACACGTCAAATTGTAGTAGTTATTGTGTGATAACTGTTTTTTCCTACTAAATTGCCTTTCTTTAGAGTAGTTTCTTACCAATTTAGCGGGGAATCTAAAGTTCGCTTACTTCAGGAACCAGTTTTAGGTCTGAATTGACAAAATTTGGTGGAATTGTTCTTAGTTTTAAGTCATTCTACATGTGAAAATTCATATAAGATTGACTACAAGATTTTCGATTAGAGATATGTAATACAGATTAGAACGTTATATTACATCTATGATGGGATTATTGAAGTGAAAACCTAGTGACAGTCATTAAAGAATTATTAATGGTTTTATTAGGGGTAACTATTTTAGATGATATGCTAGGGTGTGGGGATCAAATATGTAGGAAAGCAGTAAGATTGAGATCGATCAGTCTTGGCATGACAAAAACCTGTACAGCAAGTATGTTAGGTTGACAATCCAAATGATGAGCATAATGTCAGTCTTTACTCTTTTATTAAGTATTTTAATAGAACCCCTAAGGGAATTTTATTAATTCAACAAAAAGTACAAAAACCGGCTTTAAGTTCCACTACACCTTAAATACAACATACACAAAGAAAACCTACGAACCGCCACCGAAATACAACTCACACAAAATCACAAAAAATCAGGATCAACTCTAATAATAGGAAAGTTCATTCTATCACCATGAATAAAAAAAGAGAACTTATTAGTCACAATATCAGTCACAACAACAGCTTGAGTTGAGCTGCCCAATTTAGCAGGCCAATTAGCCAGCTTATTACCTTCTCTTTGAATATGTGACCAAGTAACCTGTTAAAAATAGTTTAAAGCAAAAGTTTTCTTCATATGTACCAGAATAGTCCACGGGTATTACTCCTTTAAAGTACAAAATTCTCACTTTAACAAAGAATCAGTTTTCGCATGTACTTGATGCCAACCACAGTTCTTAGCCAGTAAAAGAGCTTTTACTATAGCTTTAACTTCAATGACTAATGGAGAAATAGGAATCGAAGGAGCAACACATCACACCAAACAATTACCACAATTATCTCTAGAAAGCCCACCAATGCCTGCATTTTGAGCTTTTCAACTGCCATCAACATTTATTTTAATAATATCTCTCACCGGCATTTTCCAATAAACCAAAATAACATTTGACTTCAGTTTCACAGGAATAGGAAGATTCATGTTCACGAATAATGTAAGGATCAATTTATTAACATGTTTCTTAAAACTCCCATATTTAAGCATTTTAAAATGAAATTAATGATCAATCTGAAAGTATTAGATATCAACACAATTATCTTTATGTTTAACATCATTTCTAGCAATCCATATAAACCTGAAGACAATAATAGGAATGGTAGCAAAAAACCGGCCTCCAAACCTGTTCCAATCCTGAATATAACTGACAATAGTATTCACCAAAATTTCCTCTATATTCCTCTCAAAGAGAATTGGGATACGATTCCAGATTTTATTAGCAAATTTTCAAGAAATGAAAATGTGCTCCATGCTTTCCTCATCCTGCCTGCATAAACGACAACATGTCGGGATTCTCAATCCTGTATATTTCAGAATATCATCAGTAGGAAGAATATGATGTAGTATGCTCCAGCAGAAAAAAGACTGAGAAGGTTTAATCCAAGAGTTCCAAACCAATTTTAAATCTTGCCCCCGAGCATACAGAAGAGAATCAACAAAGGTTTTAGAAATAAAATCACCCAAACGGCCTTTAACTCTTACTTTATCTTGAATACCTTGTAGGATGGGAACATTGGCAATGATATAAGCATCATAATTACTCATATTATTAACCAACACTCCAACATCCCAACAGTAGTTATTCCAACAATCTTTCACAGCAAAATTAATATCAAAATAACCCCATTGTGATCAGCCAGTGCACCACTACCCAATCAATCATCATACCAAAAACTGGAAGTGCCTTCACTAATATCCCAACAAAGCAAATTCTCAGTCTCTTTCGAGATCTTAAGCATCTCCTTCCAAACAATCGAATCCTTATTGTTAGCAGTGATAGCAAGTGGATGAGTATTAGAACAATATCTATTCATCACCATATGAGCCGGAGGGAATTACTAGCTGTATACCACCAGCACTAACAGGTTTGCATAGTTTAAACGAACTCATCCAATGATTCTTATGCTCTTTTCCAGCCCACAAGTACTTATTAAATATATTCTCCAACCTTTTGCAAATGCTAGACGGAATCTATATAATTTGCATAGCATATAAGGGAATAAAAGTAATAATACTTTTTTTAAAAGAGTAATTTTACCCCCAAAGGATAAAAAATTGTTTTCCCAAGAGATAATGCACTTATTGATCTTATCAATTAGACTCTCAAATCGATGATTCATTCTTGTACCTGTATCCATAAGATAACCCAAATAAGGCATATGCAAATCACCTTTGACACAGTTGCTAGTTCTGGATTCAGTTTCTCTTAACAGTAGAAATAGCTTTAGCATAGTAAAAGTTGCACTTATTATTATTGAAAATAAACCCAGAAGCTTCTTGAAAATGATCCGAACCTTTCCACAACTTTTTAACGGATGTCTTATTATTAGTAAAAATCACAATATCAACAACATAGGCAAGGCGAGGAATCCCATAGTTTCGTTTATCATCATAGTTCATGCTAGGATAGTTGTTGAAAATGCTATTTAAATATCCCGAAAGATAGTCAAAATCAATAATGAAAAGAATTGGAGAAAGAGGTCCATGTTTAATCCCTCTTGAAGCTTTAAAATAGCCACATTTTTTCCCATTAATCAAAATGAAATAAAACTTATTATCCGTAATTCTTTTGATAAGATTGCAAGAGGAAGCGTTGAAGCCATGATCTTTCAAAACATCCAAATTGAAATTTCACCTGATAGTATCATAAGCCTTTTTAATATTCATTTTGAAAATCACATGGCCACCCTTGCCTTTTCTATCCAAATCCAAAACCAGTTCTTGAGCAATCAGAGCATTTTCACAAATAAACCTACCTTTAACAAAAATAGATTGATGATTACTAATAAGAATATGAAGATGAGGTTGAATTTTGGAGAGGATTCTAGAAATAATCTTGGATATATCAGCATTCAAACTAATAGGTCTGTAATTATCCCAACTACTGCTATCTTTACTTTTAGGAATTAAAATGAGATTAGTAGATCTGAAATATTTAGGCAACTCAATGCCTTTAAAGAAGTCCTGAATAGCAATAATAACATCACCACTTATCACCTCCCAACAACTTCTATAAAAGGCAGCAAAAAACTCATCTGGCCCAGTAGTCTTATTACTGTCCATAGAATTTAGATCATTTTTAAACTCCTCATCAGGATCTAAGAATGGATTAATAATACCAGCATTTTGACCACTAATCCTCTCTAATTCACAATCATCATTATTAAGAAGATTAGAGAAAAAAACTAATACCATTAGCCTCAATTTGCTCAGAACTATCCAAATAAGTACAATCCCTTAGTTTGATTCTACTAATCACATTGGGCATCCTTCTTTTTTTAATAAAAGAAGGAAAATAAGAGCTATTTCTATCTACATCAACCATTTGATGACCCATAACTTTTTGACTATAGAAGGATTCCTCCATAGTAATAGCATTATTTAGCTCATATTGACTTGTGAATAATGCGTTAAACTCAACCATATCATTGTTAAACTCCTCCAATTTTTTGACCTTAATCTCAGCATTATGAATATTATTATAATGGTTATAAAAAACATGCCAATTCCATTTTCTGAGCTTGCAAGCCAAATTCTTATGTAAACTCAATCATCTATGACCATCATTACCAGTATAATCAGATTTCCAGTCATCTTTCACAAACAAATTAAAAGAAGTATGGAGAATCTACATATTAAAAAATCTGAATTGATAAACCAAAGGTTTTTCGCTGACTTTCACAGACAACAATAAAGGAGCATGATCCAAATAAGTAATAGCCAGCTGATAAACACTAGTAACAGGGAAGTAATCCATCCACCGACTGTTAGAGACCAACCTAGTCTTTCAAACACCTTCCCTTTAGACCAGGTAAAATTATTGCCCATAAAACCCAAATCAAATAGGCAAACATTAAAAAGAGCATAAGAAAATTCAGCCATTAAACTTAAGTTAGGAGGACATCCCCCTTCTTCTCATTTGTAGACAAAATCATATTAAAATCACCTCCAACCAACCAAGTTTCATTAATACCAGATTTCAGAAAAAGCATTGATTCTACAACTCAATTCTATTAGTTTTAATACAATTAGCACACACAATAGCAACAAGAAAAGCAACATTATCACATCTAACCTTGATGTGGATAAATTGAGGATGATCCACAATCACAGTAACATCAATAGAATTTTTCAAAGAAACCAAATCTTGTTATTAGAATTAACAAATAATTTAAAATTGCCGATTATTCTAGCATACTTATCATTGTTCTGCCTTACTCAAGAGGTTCAAGAATACAAAAAAACTTAAATCTTATGAGGTATGATAATATTCCTTACTTTATTAGAGGCATTCACCTTACCAATGTCTCTAATTTTCCAAATGAGAAGAATAAACATCAGTAACCAATTTTATTCCTCTAGTACTCCTAGAGGTCAAAGAAATCTGATTGTCAATTCCTTTCCATTCTCCACTAGTATGCATTTGAGCCACCTCATAATTTACATAACTGAGTTCTTTTATACATTTGATTTTCTTTTTCCTCAATTTCTGAATTAACCATTCTTCCTACAATTCAGCTCCAGAAAGAGAGAAATTATTAACCAAACAATTATTACCATCATCCTCAATCTTATAACAATAATATGTTTGTCAACTATATCTTTACCAATCGAGCCTTCCAAGGCCACGGTTTCCTTATTAACATGAGGATTAACTTCATTATCAATATGACCATCGACCACCACAAAAGGACATGCTAACTCATCGAGATCAAGATTATTACTTAAAAATCTTCTTGCTGTTCAATTACCTCACCAGAGTTAATATCTAACCGAGACTCTTTATGATGACCAACCTTATCTCCAATACAATCAACAATCAATATTGTATTAATTTGATCAGTGTGATTGATAGCAGAAACCCCTGTTTCTAGCTTCTTGCCTTCCTCTCTAACAACATTCTTCCCTTTAAGATTTATTACTCAGGATGTGTAACATTCTTGCCTGTTTTGATTTCACTGTATTTAAATTTTTTTGCAGCCGATACCACCTACAAATTCATATAACATGTAGTTGAACTTAAAAACAAATTAAAACATAACAAAAATAGGGGACATTTAAAAAATGCTCGTCGCTAGTTTCTTTGCCCACTTCACATCGGAAGCATCAACCATGACAGATTCATATAACATCGTTAGTTGCTTTACCGAATCCTACCCCAAGCCCTTTGATCCTAGTTTCAAGTCCCAGATTTTACAATCATTCTTTAGCTGATCCTATTTATTTTTTAACTACATTCTATCATACTTTTTGCGTGTACTTTTCTTGAATTTTCTAATAATATTTTCCCATCATTCATTGTTGAAATAAGTTGTCGACCTATTTCCCAGATCGACCTTCTTAAGGTAAAGGTCGCAAAGTATTAATTTTGTCTCTTTATCACACATTGCAGATGAACCAACTTATTTTGCCTTAACTATTGTATTACTAGCATGAAAAAAAATTAATTAACATAAATAGGAATGCCACAATATCACAATCTACACACCAACACACGTACGAACACCTCCACACAGACACCAACATCTCCACACCGACAACTCCACACACCAGCACATCAAGACACCAACACATTCACCACACCACCACTAACACCTCTACACAACCACAACCACAACCACAACCACAACCATAACCACACCCTAACCACCACCTCCACAACCACTCACCAACACGTCCACACAAACACCACCACACAAACACCACCAGACACCACATAGAGACCACACAAATACCAACACCTCCACAAAAAATACCACCATCTCCACACAAACACCTCCACACACCAGCACATCATGAAAACAACACATTTATCACACTACCACTACCTCCACACACCAACACCACCACCTCCACACAAACACAACCACGCACCAACCACCACCTCCACAACCACACACCAGCATCTCCACACACCACCACACACACACCACACACACCACACACCAACACACACACCACCAGACACCACATCCACACCAACACCTCCACACAAACACCACATCCACACCAACATCTCCACACATCAACACATCAAGGCACCAACAAATCCACCATACCACCATCTCCATCACCAACACCTTCACATAAACACAACCACATACTAACCACCACCTCCAAAACCACACACCAACGCCTCTACACAGACACACCACCCCCACACACCACCACACAGACACCACCAGACACCACACAAACACCAACACCTCCACACCGTCATCACCACCTCCATACCACCAACACCACACACCTGCACCAACACATCCACATATACACCTCCATCTCCACACAAACACCAACACCTCCACACGCCAACCACACACCTCCACACGCCAACCACACACCTCCACACACCTTCACACAGACACCAACACCTCCACATACCAACCACACACCAACCACCATTGCACTACCTCATAACCAACACCACACCACGCCACCTTCTCTAAACCACACACCAACCACCTCGACGCCACAGAACACCAACATCAATGGCACACCACACCACTCAACCACCTCCACATCACCTTCTCCCACAAGAAAACCACCACCTCCTCACAACCTACAACCAAAATCAACACCCTCTTTCATCCATTTTTCAAATTCTCACACAAACATTAAAGATAATGGTAGAACCCCATCCCATATTTTTCATTTGACCAATTATATACAACACCCGAAACATTGCTATCCACAAATTAAGTACTTTCTTTCATTTGAGGCAATTACTTTTAGGACATCCATATTTTTCAAATTCTCACTGGTTAAATACTAGGCACCCGAAACACTGCTATGTCTAGGGCACCCGAAAAAAAGCCACTTCCAATCCATATTTTCAATTGAGGCAGTAACATACAGGACACTGAAACAGTGCATTTTACAAATCAAGCTCCTTCTTTCATCCATTTTTTATTGTAGTGGCATACAAGGCCTCCGAAACAGTGCTATCTACATACAGAGCACTCGAAACAAAGCTATCTACATACAGCCGAAAATACCCATTCCACAGAACCCTACAAAGCGCAAAACTCACAAAATCCATAAAATTCTCACAATAACAGGATAAAAATTAGAAAGCCACAAAATGTGAAAGCTCAAGATTGATTCCACAAAATTCTCACAAAACCCTACATAGCGCAAATGAGAAAACCACAAATCACAAAAAGAAAGCTATTCCATCGAAAATGAGTATAGGAATTACATACAGTGCACAATAACCAGAGATTGAAGGGAAAAAGAGAGGAGAAGGACAAGTTGCCACCAGAAAGAGACGCTTGAGAGGCATGAGAGAGGCACGAGAGAAATGAGAGAGATACCAGGGCAGCGAGGTAAGAACTTTGCGAGAGCGATAGAGACGTAGCTAGGGCAAAAGAAACGCGAGAGAGGGAGCCACAAGGTCGAGAGAGGCAGAAGAAACGAGAGGGAGGGCCGCATGATAATATGTATGCGAAGAAACGCGTGCCGTGGGATCGAACTTGCGTCCGCGTTTTAACATAGATTATCTAGGAATTTCACTGCCTCACCGTTTCCAAATAGGCAGAATCGCGTTTTCAAAATGTATCGTGCCAAAAAAGCTGCCCCTAACTAGCCCTAAGTTTCCTTCCAACTTTTCTTTTGATTTCCCTCCAAAATGGTTGAATATCATCTGAAATTTCTCCCTATAATCGATGACGAATTCTTCCTGGATTAATGCAAAAAACTCCAAGTGTAAATCCCTTTTCCGTGTGGTTCTGAAACGCTCCAACAATTAGTCCTTGAATTCTTTCCATGTTCTAATTGGATGACATTGCTATCTTCATTGATACCATACTAGAGTCTCCCCTTCCAAACACATGGCCGCCACTATAAATTTTTCATCCTTTGTCGGCTCATTAATAATAAATATCTCTCCACGCAATAAACCCAATCATAAGCATCATCTCCTTAAAAAATCAACATTTTCAGCTTCTTTATGCGTGAGTCTCTTAACCAATTTTATCTATTGAAGTTCATTCCACTCATGAATTGGGGGTTCAGTTCTCTTCCGTGACTCATATTGATTTCCTTTCTTCTATAAGTTTGGCTTGCCCCATACTCAGTTTGCCACTCCCCATAGGGTTCTGAATCGCCTTCCCTCCCGGAAGGCAGCTGCAGC
The DNA here is from genome assembly GCF_001263595.1 of Phalaenopsis equestris. Taxonomy (NCBI): domain Eukaryota; kingdom Viridiplantae; phylum Streptophyta; class Magnoliopsida; order Asparagales; family Orchidaceae; genus Phalaenopsis; species Phalaenopsis equestris. Next base: position 380,304 of record NW_018164829.1, on the reverse strand, counting down.
GAAAGACACTGATGAGGTTGGATGTAGCCCTCACTCGGGTGACCACCAGCTGCAGTTCCCTGTTCCAAGCCGACTTCATTCATATCGATCTTCTCCAGCCCCAAATCACACACTGTCCCATTCTACTTGCTGACCCTCATTCCACTTGTTCGAATGTTTCGTTATTCCTTCCAAGTGTTGCTGTTCAAGTCTACTCCTGTGCTGTCACTCGATCCCGCTACAGGCCGTGGTGGGTTTGTGTGAAATTCCACGATTTTCTTCATTTCTTTGAAGGTCGTGAATTTTCCCTCCATATACTTGAAACGCTCATCCTCTGTTCACCTCTTTGTCTAATTCTACTCTAGATCATCTATCTTAATGGCCGCCATTACTCCCAAGAAAATTTTTGATAACAAAGGCAGTAGTCTCTATGCTCTTTGGCTTCCTCGCTAGCTCAAATCGCGACTATATCACACGGTTCTTCACTGTATGCTGCGATCCCCCTTACTAGGTCAAATTGGGCGATCTCGTCATTAGTACGCTGCGACCTAGTCATTTTCTCAACTCGGTAGATTCGAGCGGCGACTGTATGGCGTGGGTTCCTCATGAAGGAATGACTTAGCCCCCTGTATGCTACCGCGATTGCTTTCAGAGATAGAAGGCTTTGATACCAAATTGATATGATTCAGAAGAGTTTTCCACAGAAATTAGGCAAACCAAATATTTATTTCAATAACACCAAACAACACAACTAAAATATATAAAGGATGAGTGCCTACAATTCAAGAGGTAGACGATCTCTCCCAAACCTAACCCTAACACCTACAATTCGAGAGGTAGACAATCTCTCCCAAACCCTAATACTAAAATTCGAGACAACAATCTCATAGCATACTAAACACTAAGCATAATAAGCCCCATTTATACCAAATAATATAACTAATAAAAGGCTAAATTGCCCTCAGGTTTCAATCTAACATAAATCTATTAAAATCAAACATTATGCCTTTGAATGAGTGTATGCCCAAACTATCCAAAATTTGGGCCTACTTGTTTAACAAGCCCACGAATATAAATTCACCAAATAAAACCACATAAACCAAAACTCTAATGTGTCTTATACGAGAATTATCAAGTAAAACTAAAATTTGGAAGTTGGTGATAACCATGACATGCCGCTGAGTTTTTATTGGTTGTCATGTACCTATAAAACACAAGCAATTATGTTGTATGACTTTGAACCATTCAGTGAAAATTGGTGAAGTAGTCCTCTGTTTGTAAATGTGTTGACATTAATCTCAAAAGGATGTCTTTAAAACATATTTTTCACGTTTGTTTGCATAGTATAGCTGAGTTGGGCTCCATGGATGGGACAACTTATGGTGCCCTGGTAATGGTAGTTTAGGTTCTTTGATATGTTTGTGAGGATATAATCATGAGATTTTGATCTGGTCAACCTCCATCTCAACCATACTCCAATTAAATTCAACCACAAATAATAAATCTAACCTATAACGAAACTTAGACAATCTCCTTAGTCAACAGTATTCTCCTTTGAATGGGATGAGTAGTTAATTATGGTGGCTTGCACACAAAAGTAGTCTCTACTCTATATCTAAATAAAACCTGATATAGCATCAATGAAATTGAGCTAAAAAACTATCTAATCTACCTCAAAGAAAACCACTCCAAAGTTTTTCCCTACGTATTGTAAAGGCTCGAGGAAGGAGTTAGTTTTTCCTTAGCGATCACTATGCCTCACATCTAAATATAGAGATTATTTTTCTTGGAATTAGGTAGTCACACTTATACCATGCTCAACAATCAACTTGTACCTACAAGATTGAAACTGGAATAAAAAAAGTGTCCAAACCAAAATTTTTTGAATTATTTGCCTCAGACTTCAATTTATAAACTTCTTATAGCCCAGCTTATTAAATAAGAATGACACATGACCAATCTTAATTTCAGTTCAAATTCAAACCAATTCATTTTGGTTTGCTGAACGTGCAAAGCTGATCGATAGATACAGTCCTTGGTGAAATGATGGTCATATCAAGGTTGCAGGTTTTTGATTTGAGCCTAATCTATGATAATCTGCATAGGAATACTACAACTTCGCATGGAGATGTCCTTTGTATAAATTTCCTTTTAGTTAATGTCATTCATATTGAGTGTTGCATGGTACTTTAATTTTCTATTTTGCAAAATTTTTTACAAATTTTCATTGTCATTTTATTTATAATCTAATTATTTGTTTTTAAATCCTTCCATATTAGTTACTTTTAATGTTGTTGGCGTACCTTATATTTTTCACTATATATGCGAAAACCATCTTTCTTTTTTTTCATAGTTTGTTTAAGCCTATTTTACCATTTTATAATTTATTTATCCTTTTTGGTTTTATGATTTGCTCATCTTAATATTATTATTTCTACCGCACTTGTAAATTCTATATGCTATGAAAAAACTTAGGATGCGCCACTCTTACATTATTTGTGACATTTGTAGCTCTACTTTGAGAAGGAAAGCCTTCCAGAGGACCAGTTTGAGCTGCTAAAGACATTTATTGACATTGGTGATATTTTGGGTGCAAGTGGCTCTATTAAGAAGACAGATAAGGGTGAGCTATGATGACTCCTACTTAGGTTATATATTCCTTTTTTTTCATATTTTTATAATTATTATTCTATATCTCCATTTAGAAGTCTATGTTATGTTTGGAGCTTGATTTACAAGGAGAAACACCTAGGAACGGTGTAGCGGGCAACCCATCGCTTAGGGTGTTCCCTTATGCGTGCTAATGCATAGTCTAGCAATAAAACAAGTGCCCCGGCGCTACTTGGGCGTCTTTCAAGGGAAAATTGTTGCAAGTAAGGGTGCTAAGGCTCTCGAAAGATTTGTTTCCAACATTCTGGTATGGAGCGCTCGAAAACTCGGTGCTCGGATATGACACCTTTGTACCTGTAACCGATTAATGCAGTTTGAGACTTTATTTTCTATGTTTCTTTGTTGTAGATGGTTTGCGTGTATAGTGCAAAGTAATGCTGTAAGTTGTTGTATTTTTGTGAGTTCTCTTGTGCGAAAGAGAAAGGAGAGGAGCCTTTGTGAGTTCTAAGAGAGTTGTGAGGCTTGAATGTGGTGTAATCTGTACAATTTCTGGTTATTTCATAGTGAATTTCTTGGCATTATGGCTTCATAGATTTTTTTCTATTCTCAGGTTTCTTCACGTTAAATCTTATTTTTTTGTGTTGTTTCTGGAATTACTTGTTTATGTGCTTCTATTCAAGTATTTTATTCCAGATCTCTTGAATCAATATTCTGCATGTATCTTAACCCCATAACAATTGATATCAAAGTAGGATTTTTTTGAAGATCTTTGATTGGAGTGGAAATAATGACCGACGAAGCAATGTACAAGGTAGAGAAGTTCAATGGTACGGATTTTGCGTTTTGGAAAATTTAAATTGAAGATATATCGTATCAAAAGAAATTGTATTTGCTACTGGAAGGAATTACCATGAAGTCTGAATCGATGACTCTAGAAGAATGAGAATCACTTGATCAAATAACTCTACCTCATTTGTTGCATTCAACTTTGTGAATGAGAAAATTACGGTAGATCTCATGAATGTATTAACACGAATATATGAGAAGCCCTTGGCTTTAAATAAAAGTTTTCTGATGAAAGGATTGTTCAATCTGAGGATGATGAATGATAATATAAATTTTTTTTCATGATGACTGCATTAACATTTGAATAATTTCAACGCAGTGGACCGCAAGTTCGATGTCGTTGTCAGGGCATTATTATTTTTATCTTCATTACCAAATAGTTGGGATAGATTTCGAGCAACTCTTCTGGTAATATGAAGTTAAACTTTGATGACATTGTGGAGTGAATGCTGAATGAAGAAAGTTTGCAAGAAGGTAAAAGGTGAAATTTTAAATTTTGTATTGAATGTTGAAAACAGAGGAATGAATCTGGATGGAAACATAGTTAGGG
>NW_018164829.1:368870-376296 GCF_001263595.1 Phalaenopsis equestris | reverse complement strand
AGGGAAAGATTCAGGTCTGGGAGAGGAAAGAATAGGCCAGGGAAAGAAAAGGGCGAAGATGAATGTTGAAACTGTAAGAAAAAAGGTCATTTTAAGGACTGCAAGGCTCCAAAGGTTGATGGTGGAGATCTTGATAAGAAACTCTTTACAAATGTCTCCAGAGATGAAATCCAAGGTGGCTTTCTAAATTTATTTATAAATAATATTGAATCTTGGATAGTAGATTCAAGAGTTTTTTACATATATGTCCCAATAAGGAGGTGTTTAAAACTACATTTAGAGTGATCCAGGAAAAGTGTATTTGTGAGATAAAAAGGCCTGTATTCTTTTTGGAATGGGTGATATGGATATCAGGTTGCCTATAAAATAGTCTGAAAGCTCAATCAAACTAAATATGTTCATGTTTATAGAGAAATTTGATTTTGGCGAGTCTGCTTGCAAGGTCGGGATATATGACTACTTTCACAAGTGATTCATGGAAGGTGACCAATGAGATAAGGTGATGACTCATAGTGGCATTGAAGACACTCTTTACCTTATCAATGAGATATTTGAATCCATTGATGTAGCCGAAACAAAGTATGATGCAAGTCTTTGGCACATCAGATTTGACTATATGAGCTAGAAATGTATGAAGTCTTTGTTTTTTAAGAACGAGCTTTATGGTTTAAAGTTTATAGAGTTTGATTTTTGTTAAGATCGTGCCCATGAGAAGCAAAAAAAAGTTACTTTCTTCAATTGTGGGTTAAAGGTGAAGTCCAAAAAGCTGTAGTACATACTGATGTGTGAGGTCTTACTCCAATTTAGTCTATTGGAGATTTTTAATACTTCGTCACCTTAATTGATGATCACAATAGAAAGATATGTATGTACTTCTTGAAACATAAATCTGATGTATTTGATGTATTTATGAAGTGAATGACTATGGTTGAGCATGAGACAGTCTTAAGAGGTTGAAATATCCTATATCAAATAAAGATGGCGAGTATCGTGATCAGAAGTTCAAGAGTGTTTGTGAATCAGAAGGAATCAAGCATAAGATCACTATTCCATTGAGACCAGAGTAGAATTGTATGACTTAACGCATGAACGGAACCATGTGGATCAGAAGGAATCTAGCATGAGTCACTAGTCTAATGACACTAGAGCAGATTAGTATGACTTAACGCATGAACAAAATCATGACAGAGTGTGCCAGGAGTATGAGATTGCATGCAGGCTTGTCAGAATATTTTTGAGTAGAAGTAATGAACATTGCAGTTTATCTTATTAATTTTGGTCCGTTAGTACTTTTAAATGAAGGTTTACTTGAAGAAGTCTTGAGTGATACAGAGATAAATCTCTCATATGAGAGTATTTGTTTGTTCATCACATGTTCATATTGATGCGTGATCTAGAAGTTAGTTTTGTAGTCAATTGCACTTTCATTGGGTATGACTTAGATGAATTTGAGTATAAATTTTGGGATTAGTAGAAGCAGAAATTTATTAAAACCAGTGATGTTACTTTCAATGAAATGAAAATGTACAATGACAGAAATAGAACTCATGATTGACCATCATTTACTTTTGAAGAGTCTTTCAAATATATTGAGATAGAAGATAATGATGATTTGAAAGATGGGGAAATAAGAGATGCTTAATCCAATGAAGCACATCAAGTTCCTCATTGAGCTGCTATTAAAGTTAGGAGGTTTAATAGAGCACACGATGGATATAGTGGTATTGTCCTTCTTTGTAATATATTTTGTTAACTGATGGTGATGAACCAGTGAGCTATGAATGACCTACTCAAGTTGAAGATTCAAAAGACTGAAAGTTTGCCATTGATGAAAATATACAATCACTAAAGTCAAATCGGACATGGGATTTGGCTGAACTACTACATGACAAAAAAAGTACTGCACAAAAAGTGGATCTACATGCTGAAAATAGAGTTAGATGGTAACATATACTACATGACAGGACTTGTTGTGAATGTTTATAGCAAAAGGAAGAAGTGGACAACATAGAGATATTTCTCTAGTAATAAAGGTGGCAACTTTCAAAGTTGTGTTGAGCTTGAAAGTAGAGAAAAATCTACATCCGGAGCATATGGATGTGAAAACAACTTTTTTCATGGTGACTTAGAAGACGAGCTGTATGTGGTGAAACTATAGGGATACGAAGTTCTAGGAAAAGAAGGCATGGTCTGCATATTGAAGAAAAAAATTTATTGTTTGAAGCAACCCCCAAGGCACTGTTACAGGAGGTTTGACATGTTTATGTCAGACAATGAATATATGAAGTGCCAAACAGATCGCTATTGCTTAATAAAAAAATGTAGTAATTACTCTACAATGCTTATATTGTATGTGAATGACATGCCGATTGCATGGGGAAATATGAAAAAGATCAGGGACTTGAAGGAGTAATTATCAAGAAATTGAGTTGAAGGATTTGGGTCCAACCAAATAAATCTATGTTTTGAGAGTCAGTAGGGATAGGAGTGCATGTATAGTGAAATTTTCTCGGGTAGAATATGTTGAGAAGGTTCTACGTATTTAACGTGAGTGAAACAAAACTAGTTGACACGCCCTTAGGTAGTCATTTCAGGCTATATAAGGAATATCACCCAAATCTGAAGCAAAACAAGCACAAATTGAAAGAACTCCATATACTTCAACAGTTGGAAGTTTGATGCTTGCGATGATATGTACAAGATTAGATATCACATATGCGGTGTGAGTGGTGCGCAGGTATATGGGTAATTTAGGAAACATTATTGAGTGACAGTGAAGTGGATTCTTAGATACTTGAGAGAAATAATCAACAAGACACTTTGTTTTGAAGGAGCATGAATTAATCTACAGGGATATGTAGATTTAGATATGATAGGTGATATTGATGGTTGAAGAAGTACAATATGGCATGTCTTCATATTGGGGAACAAAACAACTAGTTGGGTCTCCAGGCTATAGAAGATTGTTGCATTTTTAACTACAAAAGCTGATTACATTGTTTGTGTGCTTCTTTTCAATTATTTTGTTCTTGATCTCTCGAATCGATGTTCCACATTTATCTTAATCCCATAACAGTTTAGCCTATGTTTGAATGTAAAATGATATTTTATTGTCGCACATTAGAATTTCCTTTTAATTTTTTTCCTAATTAGGATATAAGTACACTTTAAATAGAAGATAAGAATCGTACAACCAATTACTGTGATTTTATATTTACAATGATTAATCCTTCAGTCATTTCTATGGTAATTGTGCGTCTACATTGGATAAATTGAAGTTTACTTCTTGCAGGGGAGCTTTCTGTTTTTGTAAAATTTGTCAAAATTCTTACGAAGTCCTTGCTTCCTCTACCTGATAAGTATCATGGTTTAGCTGATGTGGATAAACGTTACCGTCAAAGGTTGCTTTCTTTTCACCAGTTTTATTTTGATATCTCTTTTCATTTTATATTTTCTAGTTTTTGTTCGGTGAAATAATGATGAGACATTTGAATATGATATGATTAAGTTATATATTTTATTTATTTTTGTATATTTTCCAGCATTCAATCCATTAAAGGTTTGTTTTTTCATTTGGAAGAAACTTTGGAAGTTTCTTCTCATTCTATGGATGGAGAATTTTTCCCTAACTTGTATGAGATATAGATACAGATAGAGATACAAGAACTATTTATGATGTTTATTTCTATATTATTTAGGCTATGATTTGAACAATGTACTAGTTCTTTTTATGAGGCGTAGGGGAGTTTATCTGAGGGAATTTCACGTAATGTTGGTCATTGGCAAGCAACTTACAATCTTTCATGTTGCCACATGCCTTGACCTCCTCAAGGCCACATTTGGTGTCCTAAAACCTGTCGTAATCACCATATCATGTTACAAGTTATATTTATGACGTGGTATATCACATAATTTTTCAGAACCATTTCAGTGAAGTTCCAATCTTCACCAGGAATGAATGGAGATTAAGTATTCATAAAGCCAACCAGGTTAGGGCTAACAATGATGGCGATGAAGATGTAATGCTGCTTTTATGAGAGAGTTAATCCTACAGTTGTTTATATCATAAGCATAATTATGAACCCCGTTTTTTTTTTCCCGCCTTGAAACTTAAACTTCTGGATTGCTTTGAAGCTTCCCAGCTTATGTTTTTTCAATCCTGAAGCATAATGGATCTTATATAATACCATTCATTACTACATATATTTTATTTCTAAATGCCATTTGTTTGATTTGTGTTAGAGGAGTTACTTTCTTTTTTGGGTTGTTCTGCCGTCATTATTTTACTTTATTATTATTATTTTCCTGATAGAGCATTGGAAAAGCTGTCAATTCTTTATTTCTTGTTCTTGCTGACAACTGGATAGAGCAGAGAGAGATCGAGAGGTAGAGTGGAGAGAGAAAGAGATCAGGTAAGGGTAATTAAACTCTCAAACAGGGGTTGAACTTGGAAGTAACCCTGCTTTCATTAAAACATAAATAAATTTGTCCCTTAAAGTTTATACAACTTCTTACATAGAATAGGATTGCAAAGATAATGGCTAATAAATAAATAATTAACTACTTAATCATTATAACATGGAAAAATGGTGCTTATGCCCTGGAACATGAGTTATAGTAAAGAAGCATGCTAAACAGCGAATACTGTTCAGGCTGCTGATGATGGTGTTATATTGTATCACTTTTATTTTGTTTTCTAGATAGATATGTACTCTAGTTGCTATAATTCTCGTACTTTCACATAATTTTGAGTATTCATATTTTCTAGGTGACTTAAAATTTATTGCCAACCATGTAAAGGGTGGTGGTCATGCACTAAAATTGATTCCACAAATTCTACTTTTTATCATTTTCCATTCACCAAACATTTCATAATGGTAAATAATTTTTTTTTAAATATTTGAATAAACATTTGCTTTTTCTTATATTCAGGTATGTTGACATGATTGCCAATCCCGAGGTTGCTAGTATTTTTAGAATGAGAGCAGAGGTACTAAAAGCTAAAATATTCTTATTTTACCATTATTGTTGTTAACTGCAGTTGATTGACTTGCAAATCTATTCTGAGTTACTTTTGTGTCCATTGTTTGATCATAACTGCAACAGAAAGAGGTAGAAACGATGAAGACAGTTGTGGGAGTATGAAGATTTCATTTTTTTCTTGAAAATCTAGTGATTTTGCATATCTTAAGATCTAGTGTTTTATAATGTATATTTTGGATGAGATACACAAAGGTTCACACTAAAATAAAACTTTACAGTCAACCAGCTAACCGAGTTTAGTTTCCTTTATGTGAAATCATAAAACATGTAAAACTCACTTCAAAAAATAATGTAAACATCATCAAAAATTAAAAATTTTCAATAAATTTGAGGACATATTGAAACTTCAAAAAAGTTATAATTCACATCACAAACGGGCAATTAAAATATAACTGACTTGTTAAAACCTTAATATGATGCTCATCTCCTCCCTTGGTCTTTCTTTCTTGTAGCCGCTCTCCTGTGATTCTCCCCTTGTACAAACCCCCTGTTTTCCTGTTCTCTCAGCAGCCAATGCTTCCCTTTTGTCGCCTTCATCTCCATCTGGCTTCTTTCTCTCCCATTTACAAGCAGCTCTACCCACAAAACCTTTTCATTTTCTTCTATCCATAGCTCCATAAACTCGTCAAAACTCTCCATTGTGTCTTGAACTTTAACTACATAAATTACACCACATTTCACCATGCCATTTATTTATGTGCTTCTCATAATCTTTTGTGTAACAAAAATTAAGCCATGCTCTATGAGATACATTGAATCACATTTTGTAGCCTTCTAGACATGATAACATCCACCAAAACATGAAGAGATGCCAGTTTATGATCTCACCCCTTAGTATATTTGGCCACCTTATAATGGCTTCATCATTTTGATTTTCAGTAATGTGCATCAACTCCCCCATTGGCCTAATACAAAGCTCAATTTGTCGAAATTGCGTGGTGGTATATATATCTATTATTGATGAAATTAAAGCTAGATATATAGATATCATGGGGCTAGCAACCTGTTTAATTTATCCCCATCTGATGCTCAACAAAATACTCTAAAGGTGAACCAATACATAAGGTAAATGGTCTTAGAGCTTCACTGATTTAAATAATAATAGTAGTTGTTCTCATTGCCATTGAAGCAGCTCAATTACTTGCAACCACATGGCGTTTACCATGTGCACTACTTGGTTTAGTCAAAAGGTTCTAATAGACATTGTAATTACAAAAAAGACATTTATGGAACTTTCAAAACTACAAAAATGCACATGTTCAACAATTTCAAATGGCATAAAGCCTATAACAACAATTTCTTTTTTGAAAATTTACATACATAACCACGCGATTATTATGTATGTACATACTTAACACCTAAAGTGTGATATTTACTTTTATAATATTTTGATGTCATACACCTATACATAAAAAAAAAAGGTGTATTTCACTTTCAAAAAATTAGTAATCGTGATATTTTTAATATAATTTTAAAAATTTGAGTGCTATGTATGTAAGTATGAAAGTATAGGTGTTAGATATGTTAATTCATAAGAATTATGTTGTATACATGTAAATGCCTCTCTTTTTTGTTGAAGTCTCACTGGTAAAAAAAAACTAAAATCAATTTGGTATTATTTGGTATATTTGTTGTTTGAAAAAACATTTGAGAAGGCATTGTTTGAAATTGTGGTTTTAAAGTTACTATTAAAAACCATTGATTTTTATTTGGAAGATTAGTTGAACCGATGTTTATAACTCAGAAATTATCTTTGTTTATTTGGCTCTAGCATTTTATATGCCATAAAATATTATAAGACCAAAATACTCATAAGTGAAATCTAGTTCCAGATTTGGATGATGTGTTTTGTGACTACATGAATCCTTTTTCTCCATTGCATCCTACTGAGTGTCTGTTGACCTCGCTTTCGGTCGAGGTGTAGTTTTCCCCTCCTTAGTAGCCTAGGATCTAGCCGTAGGACCTTTCAGTCGACTACTCCTAGAAAACTAGTGAATGAGTCATTCCCGTTAGCAATTCTGAACTTTTCTTCGCTCGACTTGACGTTCCATATAGTAGTCTTGACCGCTATTGCTTAGCAGATAAGGCTACTCCGAAGGAACTCATGGAGCATTTCTATATGACTGCCGGTCTTAGGATTGACTTTACTCGTTGATTTGGCGCCGCTGCGCTCTTCGCCGTCCCGTTTAATCGAATTCGAGCCGAAATTTTGGTAGGATTTGGGCCGCGACGCGTTTTTTAGCCTGATCGACGACGAGGTTGCCCGGACGACTCCGGATGACGAAACGGACTGCGCCGATGCGTCCGGAACATCGATTTTGCCTAGGGGGACGTTCGTTTCATTGCGACGACGCGTCTTGGGGAAAATACCTATTTAAGTGTT
>NW_018164829.1:367450-368807 GCF_001263595.1 Phalaenopsis equestris | reverse complement strand
GCGCTTGCCTCAGCCCTAGGTTGGCGCGTTCGGTCGCCTGGCCCGCTCCTTGTTTGTGCCGTTGGGGGGATTCGTTCCCACGTTCGCCTCTCGCACGCGAGACAAATCTCGCAGACGCCCATCCCTCGTATCCTATCTTCTGCGTTCTGAGTTCGATCTTCTCTGTCATGGATCGTATCCTCTGCGAAGATCTAATCCTCTGCCTCTCTCGATCTCTTGAGCCATATGCGATCTCTTAATCATTCCTTCTCCTTTTCTGGTCTATATGAGGCTTTCGTTTGGTGTGTTTCAAAAGGGCCGAAATTCTCTGGGGGGGAAAACTCTGTCATTTTCTTTTCTCACTTACTTCTTTAGCCTATTGTACTTGGGTTGGTTTCCTCTTACTGTTGGAGGAAGGATTGAAGTGGAGGAGTAAGGAATTGGAGTTGGAGAGTGCCTTTAAAGTTCCTGTGTTACTTTCTTTTTGCTTCAAGGAGGTATTTCTCCCCTCTTGCTTTTTTTCCCTTTTGTGTCTTGCCTCTTTGCGGTTTTGCTCTCTGCCGAGTCTCTGTTAGTTTGGTGCAATGGATAATGTCGCATGTTTCTATTCATTATAGCATATTTCTATTGGAAGCAATTAGGATGGTTGAAACATGTACGAGGGTTGAAACATGGCTTTGAGGCAATGTTAGCTCTTCTTGCAAACATGTTAGGATATGTATCATGAAGCTTTTCATTTATTCTTATCTAGCATGAGATAACTTTGAGGTTTATGCATGCTTCTCTACTTCACGTTATTCTTCTCATATGAAACACATGTTGACGTGGGTTTGTTTTAGCCACCGGATGGCACGGTTTTTGGCCTTTGTTGTGCTCGATTTTGGCTTGTGCTAGCCTCGGTTTCAGCCATTTGCTGGTTGCGGTTTTGGCCTTAGTCGAGGGGCTTAGTTTGGCTCGTTTTAAGCCCTTGGGCTTGGCTTGTTGGGTGGTTGTCCTGTACTTCTCCTATTCCTACCCGTGAACCTATTGAGTGGTTGCTGGGGACGGTATGACTCTTCTTGTTGAGTATGAGTGACTTGAATTTGATTGCTGAATCAAGTTTGTCATCCCAAAACACTTTAGTTATCCTCTTATGTATGTCAAGGGAGCATAGCAGCCACCGGTGGTTCTTTTTGGTTGCCTTTGGTCGTGGGCCTTAGCAGCTGCCCTGAGCCGTGAGCCTTAGTAGTTGCCTCCCTTGTGGGTTGCCTTGGCCGAGAGCCTTAGTTGTTGTTCATCTCTTTGTATTGACCTCGGCCGTGAGCATTTATTTATTGCCTTGACCGAGAGCCTTAGCTGCTGTTCATCTCTTTGTATTGACCCCGACTGTCAGCATTTC
>NW_018164829.1:348592-367232 GCF_001263595.1 Phalaenopsis equestris | reverse complement strand
GTTGATCCACTTATGAAAACGTGAGAAAATGATGCATTTTCGGATGGATCTAAGGATCTTTGGGTCTTCCTTTTCAGGTTTTTTCGTTACGAGTTTTGAGGGCTGATCCATCCTCCGTCTGGTCCGTGTTTTAGGTACCTCCGTCTGTTCAGTGTTTTAGGTACATCAGTGCCTCCTCTCTCACCCTATTTTTGTTCTTTTTTTCCTTGCTTTTTGGTTCGGTTTTTTATGCTTATGTCTGATACATAAGTGTCCACGTATAGCCTTTTGCTATACGTGAAACCATCAAGCAAGGTCGCAAGTAGGTTGGTTTTGTTTTGGGGCTTAGGGCGGTGATGACAAAGACACACCGAAGATAGAGCAGAATGATATGTTATTCTACGACATCGGGATCCGATTCAGGATTCATCAGGATCTGATTCAGGAACCCGGTGAGCTGTAGGATGACAATATCATTCACTGACACAAGACTAGCGGGAGCTGACCCAGACATTCTTAGATTGTTGGTAGCCTTATGCCTGACAGCGCGATTGACTCGTGGACAATTAATTTTCAAAAAATTGATAAAAAACAAATTTGATAAGAACAGATACACCTTTTTAAAAAAACAAAAATACATTTTTCACTACAAACAAAATTGATACAACCCACTTTTTGCATGTTTGAAGCCTATGTGCATGCTAAAAATATAAATTTTAAATACATTTTAAACATCGATTTTCCACCTGTTGATCATCTGTTCGGGCTAAGGAGTACCCTCCTGAGTTAGGTTTGATAGGACACCCTTCTAGTTGAGTGGCGGGCTTTATACATCCGGGTGACCGAGTAGCCTTCGACCCTCGAGTACTAATATATAGTTGAGCCTAGCCCCGACCCGAGTGCTTGCGGTCCCCTCTTTTCGGACTTTTTCATATGTATTATCGAATTTTTTGGACAAAAGCACTCATGGTCTCTTTTTGAGATTTTCCCGTGTTTTCTACGATTTTAATCGATTTGTTGATTCGTCGATTTCCTCGCATTTCTCTTGTCGTGAGTTTTTTTGACGATCTTTCTTGAGATTTCTGGATGACGTTTCTTTGTTTTCATTTATATAAAACATTTCAGTCTGTTTCCTCAAATTTTGTTGCTTGTACCTGTTGCATCAATTACACCTAAGGAACAGCGGACCTCCCAGGTATACATGTTTGTTCTATGTTTACAACATGTTACTTTCTTGCAAATCACCTACCTGCTATATTCTTTTTACTTTTCCTTTACACAACATGTTGTACTGCTTTCTTTACTTCATACTCTACTGTTTATTTTGTGCTACATATTCTACTGTTATGCTATACACTGTGCAACTTCAACATGTTATTTATATAATATCTGAAGAGCTACAACTATATGGCCGTTGGATTTGACATCATAACCTGACACCCTGAAAAATTTAAACTCGTCACGACAAGGAGCTTGGAACTAGCACGGTGGGCAACACGACCATCTTCAACAGCAGAACATATCTTCCCCAGTTAAACCATTTCTTTCATAGAATTAAAACAATAATCCATAGGATTTCGAGGTTGTTCGCCTAGCGCAACATAAATCCTCAACTTTTCGTTAGGTATTCGTATAGTTTTGTTGTACGATCTAAACCCTAACTCGTTTTAGGATTCTGAGGTTGTCGTTCGTTACGACCTAAATCCTCACATCTTTCGGGCCGTTTGTGCGATCGTTTTACACGAATGTAAGCCCCAATTAAATAAAATTGGCAGGATGAAACATTTGAATAATTTCTCCTCAAAACTGAGGCCAAACCATAGGGTAGACTGAGAAGTCACCGAGGATCTTTTCTGGATCTGTGGCATCCCTCTAGTTCTTCTTTCTTTGGATTCTGTAATAAATGTTCCAAACTTGAGCCATTCCCCTTTCACACCTCTTTGTCCGATTTCGTTGAAAAATTTCACTCTTTTGAAGTCCTTGAAGATAATTTTTCCTGATTTTTATCGAAAGTATTCTTAAGTAATTCGGTCATTTAAGATGTAATTAACTATAGAGGATTGCTTTTATAGGAAGCTTTTTCGAATCTAGCTTAAAATAAACCCTATTTAATTTTTCATATTAAATAAGAGAATTTATCGGCAAATAAAACGGTTTCGCAGACCAAACAGATGTTATGTATTTCTTAGTTTATTTGATTGAGCCTTATCCTCAAGTCTTGTTTTTATCCATCGAGATAGATACAGGGTTTGAGGCGCTCTTTCATTTAAACTATGAAAAATATGAGGTCAGTTTGATTTTCATATTTGATTTTAAATTTAAATCTATATATAAATTAAAGCGTCATTCTGAAACGGGCGACGAAATTTCGATTCCGGTGACCGACAGCTTCCTACGGGCAACTCCTCCCCCAATCCCACTTTTTATCGCCTACAGTGTCATATTTTCATTTAATTCTAATAGATTAAGATCATTTTTTATAAATTCCCAAGTCTTTTTAGGTCTACCTCTCCGTTTCTTAACATAAGTCGGATCTAAAACATCTACTCTCCTAATCAGATCATCAAATGGTCGACATTTATTGTGACTAAATCATCTTAGACGTTATTGTGACCAAATCATCTTAGACGACTCTCTCTAATCTTGTCCGCCACTGGAGCTACACCAACCCTATCACGGATATATTCATTTCTATTCATTTCTTTTTTGTCTCTAAGTGTCAAGCCACTCATTTCTTTTTTGTCTCTAAGTGTCAAGCCACTCATCCACCTAAGCATTTTAATAATATTATTTGACTGAAGCCTTGGAGCATAATGTCAAGGAATATCTTATTTTTTTATTTTTTTATTTTTATGATAACTTTTATCGTATTATAACCTATGACACACATAACAAAAAGATCCTTGAATTTAAAAACACCTAAATGGCAAATTAAAATAAAATTATTTTATTCCTCTGTGCCTTTAAATGGATGTAAGCTACATCCTAATTTATTGGGTTGGTATAAAATCAACAAGCCTATTAAACTATGTTTAATTATTGAACCTTCCAGTGAATGTAAGCCTCGTACTAAATCATTTGGATTGGCACAAAGTTAACAAAGATTTTATAAACAAACTTGGCTCTTCCAGTGGATTTTAACCTCTACACAAAAACTAAATATATGTTAGCTCTCGTGTTAAATAGCCAATCAACTAAAACCATATAAGCCAAAAATCTCATATGCATTTGACACTTTTCTATTAGTCACGCTGATACTTGTGAATATTTAGTGTATATGCCATGTATCTATGCTTTTGTCAATCATATTCTATACCTTTGAACAAAAAGCGCTTATGTTGTGAGCCTCTAAACTACCATGGGAAAGTGGTTGAACATGAGTGGTCAACTTCCAAGGCATATCTTTAACACAACATTTCCTCTATGGTGTGCCTGAGATCCTTGAGATGAGGGAACCTTTTATTTCTAATCAAGCTACATACATGTTTTGGGCGAAAACCTTCTAACATTGGCAATCTAAGTTCAATGTTATACTTGAGATGATAAAACCATGGGGGATCTAAATCAGCTAAGCTTTCATTAATGAAACTATTTCCTGTCAATTAATTTCAAACATTAATATTGAACCTTTGCCTAAAATTTGAGCCTTAATAAACTCCTTAATTTAAAATGCTCTTCCATGAATGAGAGGGATCATTAAGTATGAGAGTTTGTATTTATATGAAGTATGGATTCTATACCTAAATTAACTCTAATCTAAGCTTGAGAATTTGTTAAAATAATCTTATTCCACCTCAAAAAAGTCTACGTGTGAGTTCATTACATCAGGGGTGCTCGTGGAAAGTGGTGACATACATAAGCAATCAAGATGATGTTAAGCTTAAATTAGAGCTGTAATGCTTATTGATGACGTGCCTATTGGTAGTTCTCTATCCTCAATTGAAGATTTTGACTACTTCAGATAAACTATATTCATTTTGCATTGTTTCTAGATGCGATGTTTTGTCAAATATGGAAAATCTATGTCGTTGAATTTATTGTCTATATTTTATGTATTGCTAATACGAAATTGTAATTTATTGGATTTCTTTATGCAGATTTTGTCCGAAATACGCAGAACTATGGATTCTTGGGGCTTTATTGAAATTGAAACTCCAGTATTGCAGGTTCGTCTGCAAGATTTGTTTGTATTGCCTAATTAGTAACTGAGATTTGACTATTTTATTGTGCCATTAATTATTCGAATAATATATTTATGTTTTCAAATGTCTTGCATCATACTCTAGAGCTGGAACAGGGCACAAAGTTTTTTCAACTGAAATCCATGTTTGTGTAGTCAAGCATGATTCTCCTCAGCTAATAGGGGTCTAATACATTTAAATAGTTTTTTTTTTTTGCTTTATTAATATGTGTTCTGATCTCAAATGAATCTTTTGAAGATTGGGGTGTTGTAATGGATTTGGCATTTAGTGATAAAACTGGACTTACTGAAACATTTATTTGAGATAATCATAATGTTATGACTCTGTGTGCATTCCATCCATACGAATATCTCTGTCTGACTTTCTAACTGATCACGTTACAGTTTTCTTATGGTTAGTTCTATGTTAAAAGCTTAATGTTTTACATTGGAAAAAGCTTCCATGCCTGGAATATGTCTTATGTACAGCAGGGAAATGACTGTTTTCTGTTTCCTACCTTAGTTTTTGTGGACCGGTAGGAATGATTAGCATTTTGTGTTGAGTGCATCACATGGGGGAGTGCTGCCAGACTAGTATGCTGAGAGCATTGAATGTGGATGGATCTGCGCTGCCTAAACTGGTTGAAACTGGAAATTGTAAGGAAATAATGGGAACGAAGCCTTCTGAAATAGTGTAGCAGTTTCATATTTACTAGTAGTTGACCAGGAATTTCTCTGTATAAAGCAGAGATAACTTATAGATGGGGTGATTTCATATTTGTGTATTCAATGCTGAACAAATGAACCAAAATAGCCTTATTTTTTACTCATTGGGTGAACTTCCGATCAGAGCTCCCAGTTAACTTGGCCTTGCTCCCGGAGCCTCTCTGCTGTTGCTGTTCCTTAAGCGCCTCCATCCTTTTTCTCTTGTTTTTTCTTTAGATCGTTGGGAAAATAATGTTCAAAGTATACTTATATGGAGGTGACTAGGGTGTTCCCTCTTAAAACCTAAACAACTTATACATGGAGTGATTTTGTAATAATCTTGTATAATAATAATAATAATAATAATAATAATAATAATAATAATAATTTGGTTTTTGCGGTTTGAGCATCCATCTTGATGGTTTCGACAGGGAATAAACGAACCGAAGGGTCAACAGTTTGGGCGAGAAGGAGAGGAATCATATGCGCAATCCTGGCCGAGCCTTAGCGTGTGTATGCTAGAAGAAGCTGCATGTGGAAGGCCCGTCAGAGCACTTGTGCGTGTTCAGTGAGGGAGTAGGTGACAAGAGCAAGACTGCGGCTTGTGTGAGGAGGAAGTCAAGCCGATTTCGTGCTGTTGTATTGTGTGCTCTGTGTAGAAGTGTGAGGTGAAGAAGAGGGCAAAGAAAGAGAGCCATGCGGGCTGTATGTGTGAAGGAAACAAATGCTTGAATGCTGTGTGCTTGGTGTTAGGCTTCGTACGAAGGAAGAGAAAATGATGTCATGCCTTAACCGAATGAAGGAAAAGGGAAGGGGAGTTAGAAGTGAGAGGCTCTGCATGCGGATGAGGGAGTGACTGTGCAAAGGAAGATGTGTAGAGGCGAGCTGCATGTGGGAAGGATGACCGAGCCTTTGAGAAAATGTCACGACCCGGTCAGGAGCTTTGAGTTAACCAAGATGGGTACAGACGTTCGGACAGTGGAAACTAAGTTTGTTGTAATCATTTAACATTTAACAAATGGAAGTGCTGCTAGTCAAAATAAATTAAAGCAATATAATTCAATTTATCTCATTTCAGGTTGTCTGTGTCTTCTATGAACATTTTCTCTTTTTTGCTCATCTTTTAATCACTAAATTAAACATGAAATGTTAATTTAAAACAACATTAAGATTAAATAATGCTAGTGAATACTCATATTATTAAACTATAGTAATATAAGGGGAAAGAAAGTAATATGCATGTCAGTTAAGTTTTTAAATAAATCAATATAAACATTTGAGATGCTATTGAATGAATCTTATTATATTAATAACATATCAGTATCATTCTTTATCTGTACGATCGTCACAAAAACACCGTCTAAAAATTGTACCACTTAATGTACTTAATAGTGTACTTAATAGCAATATCTTTTTTCATTTACATGCACGGGTGCTTTAGCGTTCCTTCGCTAGCATCATAAAGGGTGAATTCATCATAGTTAGCCATACACATTTAAGCAGCCAATATAAACATATAATTCATGTGCTCATTACATTCAATTCAATATACTATATACAACATACACTGATGCATGATAGTAAGTAGATACAAACATTCATAACAATATGACCAGTAAAGAAAATAACATAAAAATTTAAATAAAGCTTGTACAAGTATCTACTAATGCAAAACAGTAGAGAAGTACAAAATATTGTCATAGATTAAAAGTACGAGTGCTCACCTTAATGATAGACGGTCTGCTTGCTCTTAATTTGTATTACTTATATCAAATTATCACCTATAAAATATAAAATATTCAATTATTATTTTACTTAATTATATTTTAATTTAATTATCAATTATGGTTATATTGCACTATTATAAGATTTGATACTTAAACTTTTAAGTTTAATTATTATAATTAGTATTAATATAAATATTGTTAATTTATACAAAAATACTCTTTGAATATAACATTACTTTGGTCCCGACACACTTTCTTCGATGTAGAAGTAAAACTTATAGCCTGAATCACATGCGCATAAGTTTAATCATTTAAATAATAAACTTATATAATATATAAATAACTGAAATAAACTCATGGTTGAAAAACCTCTCTCACGCATGCAACATTCCCTTTCTCCTTCGGCTCCTTGCATTCTTTGTACGAGAGATCCGGATCAAGAGCTTTGGCTTCGGCTCCTTTCCGCACGAATGCACGAACTCAACCCGTCGCCTCTTCCTCCTCTACTCTTTGACTGCACACATGAGAACTCCCGCTTGTCCTCTTTCTTCTTCGATCGGCCAGGGCACGGGCTCTCCTTCTACACTGATGTTACTTGCCGCTCCTTCCTCCTTCGTTTGTGTCGAAGGACTCTTCTGGTAATTTGTTAGAGTTGGCTTCTACCTCTCGATCACCCTTTGTCTCTCGTCAATTTATAGGGCAAACTTACTTTCTTGGCTTCCCACCCCTCTCGCTTCATCCCTCCCCTCTTCAGCTTCCCGACCTTCTCGCTTCATCCCTCCCTCTATGGGTGCTTGACTAATCGCTTCCTCCTTTGTTCGACACTTCGATTCCTCTCCCAAGTAATAGAAACAGGACTTCACAATCTTCCCCACTTATAAAACATTTCATTCTCGAAATTTAAAAACAAACCACGAGCCGTTTCTCTGCAAACTATCTATTAATTTTCTGATAAAAACTAGCGGTAATTCATTAAGATGAAAAATAATCACTGTAAGTAAAGATCCGATACCAGACGACTCGACTATACTTCGGATAACATGTAGTTATTGAAGCACAAAAATATGCTAGGAAAACACCCTTATATGTTAGAAAACATCAAACTCATCGAACCTTATCACCGTTAGCAAGAGTGGGTTCTTCAGGCTCACTATGAGTGAGGTAGTAAACTCGAGGTCGAACAGATTGCCTCGATTGATCTTGGGTAGGAACTGAAGCTGCAGACTATCATTTTCTGTCTATCTGCAGTATTCTGTGAAGGAGCTCCGCCTGATTTCTGATATTCAGTACTCTTTTGTCCAAAGCGAAGGGCAATATCTTGCTTTATGACAAGACGAACGACACTAGTAGCAAGTGTTAGAGCCTATCAAATATTCACCCTTATGTTGTCTTCCACATTTGGTACAAGTAACTACATTACTTTGAATCGAACCCCCTTTTAAGTCCACCTAAATTGTTTTTGGAAATCCTCCCATTGGATCTCTATGATTCATCCTCATGTTCTCTTTCATCAGCACTTTTCCTCTTTTGCGCCTCCTTACGCTTCTAAGTAAGCTGATAGTCGCTCTCCACTCTTTTAGCTTGTTCCACCAATACCGAGTATTCATCAAGTCCTAAAGGCAACAACCACTGTCGAATTGAATCCTTTAATCTTGAAAAAAATATGTAGCACTTTTCTTCTGCAATAGCGATCAACTGTGGCACATATCTAGACAGTGCAACAAATTCAACTTCGTACTATATCACTGTCTTCTCTCCCTGCACTAACTTGATGAACTTGTCCTGCATTTGTCTTTGAGTGGATAGGGGTATGAACCACTCTCTAAAAAGCTCCACGAACTCCCCCCAACTTATCATCATGTTGTTTATATCCCCCAACCTGTTTTGACGCTACCCACGCAACCACCTCTCCGCTTCTCCATCCACGCAAAAGTAGCTAATGATATTCTTCTTTCATTTCAGACAAGGCATGATATCTAATATCTTCTCTATCCTTATTAACCAGTTGTCAGTTTCAATCGAGTCTTTAGTTTTCTCTGAATAAAAGTGAATGCAAATATTGAGAAATTCTCAAATACTTATCCACAACAACTGTATCATTTTTGATAGACTGTGATCAGAACGCCTGAATCAGTTTATTCATCGCCGCTATCATCTGGGTTAGGACATTTGTCATTTTATTATCACTCTTCTATAATTTTGGGTGTATCATTACGCCCAAACATATAAAAGTATTAATTTGAGTTAATTTATAATTTTTCTTATAATTATCTTGTTATCTCTTTCACTAAGATTTCATGAGTGAATCCTAAATTTTGTCTCTGATATCACTTTTGTCATCCTAGCCAGGCGTTTAGAATCAACTAAGTTGGGTACAGATGGTCGGATGGTAGGAACTGGTTTTCTAAACTCATTTGACATTTAATAAATGAAAGAACCACTAATCAAATTTAATTAAAATAGTCTAATTAAATTTACCGTATTTCTAGTTGTTCGCGTCTTATATAAACATTTATCTTCTATCGCTCATCTTTTAATCACTTAATTAAATCTGAAATATTAATTTAAAATAATATTAACCTTAAATAAAGTTAATGAATACTCATACTCCTAAACTACATTAATACAAGAGAAAAGAAAACAATATGCATGTCAAGCTTTTAAATAAGTTAATATAAACATTTGAGATGCTATTCAATAAACTTTACAATATCGATATCGTATCAATATCATTTTATATTTGTAAGATCATCACATAAACATTCTAAAAGTTATACCACTTAATGTACTTTAATATTAATTTCCTTTCATTTTCGTGCTCGAATATCTTATCGTTCCCTCATTATTACCATAAAAGGGTGACTCCATCATAGTCAATTAAGCACATACAAACAACCAATATAAACATATCATTCATGTGCTAATCATATTCAATTCAATATACTATATACAACATACACCAATGCATGATAGTAAGTAGCTACAAACATTTATAAAAATATGATAAATACAGAAAAGAACATAAAAATCAAAATAAAGCTTTTATAAGTATCTATTAATGCAAAATAATGGAGAAAAATCAAAATATTATCATAGACTAAAAGTACGAGTACTCATCTTGATGATAAATGATCTGCTTGCTCTTAACTCATATCAAGTGGGTCTTTTCGACGGAAGACATGTTATGATCGGGAAGGTTTTTGAAAATTTCAAACTTGTTAGAACTTATCAGGTTGTCTTTTCGACGGAAGACATGTTATGATACAACTGAA
The DNA here is from genome assembly GCF_001263595.1 of Phalaenopsis equestris. Taxonomy (NCBI): domain Eukaryota; kingdom Viridiplantae; phylum Streptophyta; class Magnoliopsida; order Asparagales; family Orchidaceae; genus Phalaenopsis; species Phalaenopsis equestris. Next base: position 357,369 of record NW_018164829.1, on the reverse strand, counting down.
CATAGAATAAGATTACACAAAGATTTTCTTAAAAAAATTCATCACAATCGAGGGCAATCATATGAAATTGCTCAAATGGACCCCTGTGTTTGATCCTAGTCAAGAACCCTCAATTGCGCATATCTGATTTTCATTATCTGAACTCAAGCTTCAATTCTTTGACCTATCTATCTTATATGCAATCGAGACTATCCTTGAAAAACATTTGCAGGTAGACATATCTACTGTTCATTTCTTAAGGCCCTCTACTGCAATGATTCTGATCGAAAGAAATATTACACTACTAGATGTAGAAGAAGTCTGACTTGGCTATGCTCATAATGATTATTGACAAAAAATCATTATGGAACAAAAACCTTACTACTGCAAGCATCAGAAGATGTTTGGACACCCGCAAGAGAATTGTTTTAGATTGTACCCACAGTTGAGAACCAATAGTCAAAAGCAGGAACATGCTGTTAGTGCACCCCACGTGACTGAATGCGCTTCCAGCAAACCTGATGACAACCAACCTGTGGAGGGAATCACCACAAGACAGAAGTTGTTATCTGCCCCAAGGATCCCTTCTTCTGACCATACTATAAGGGATAATGTTCGGACCGAAAATCAGGATAGCCCTGCAGCATATTCAGGAAGTATCAGATGCAGAGGTGACAATTTACACTTCACATACATTAGAACCTATCGCTGTGACAACAACTGCATTTCTTTTTACTGCGGTTCTAATATCTAATCATATCGAGGATCACATGAGTCAGTCTTCAGATGAAGAATGACAGGTTTACACTTCTCGGCGAGAGAAAGCTGGGAGCACACTCCAACTTGGAAACTTAATGGATGATAATTTTGTTACTCTTAGCAATGACATGACACTTCAAAGTTTGTTATCTGATTCCGCTCCTAAAACTAGAGTAAAAGACATGAATAAACCGACTCGTCCCTAGCTACTTGTTTTCTACATGTTTAAATTTTTTGAGTCTATCTGTATTTTTTGTTGGGGCATTACTGTACTTGGATCGTATGAGTAGGGTGCCTCTATTGAGCCCTCTCATACAATATTTATGTATCTTTTCTATTTCAATAGAATCAGCCCTTGGGCTTCTAATATATATATATATATATATACACACAGAGTTTTCACTTGATGGCGATTCTTGGCTTTAAATCCTTCTCCTTTTCACTTCGTCGGCTTCGTCGTATTCCACGAAGAATGGTTTCATTGTACTTGACGACGAATGGCTTTGCACCCAGCCTTCTCCTTTTCCTATTGCCTCAGGGTTTGCAGACAGCTCGCACGACGTCGTCTTCCCTGCTTGACGCGTCATCATCCTCTCGCAGTTTCGTCGGTGTTTGCAGATAAGTTGCACGACGTCGTCTGGTTACGTTTTGACGTGTCGTCTTTTGTTCCTAATATGAGGTTTTGATTACGTCTTTTGTCCTCGCACGTCGTCTCGTACCTCGGGTTGCTGATTGACGCGGCTCGGCATGCAGCTCCAAACTCCGCCCGTGGTCATCTTGCCTGGTGGAGATGGCCTCGACGCTTCGTTCCTATGTCACTGCCCTTGCCGACGACAATCCTAATCCCACTCGTGCCCTATTTCAGGTTCAGAGTCTGGTTTTGATATCAGTAAGTCCTGCATTGTTCCACAATCCTTCCACGAGGCTTTTGAAGGTGGTGGTGATTACACTTTCATTAAAAAGCTTGATAAAAAAAATGAGAAACATGTTCTTTTTCTCTCTGAGGTTGAAACCAGTACTCTTGCGTCTTCTTGGAGTTTTGTTCTAGTGGGGAAACTCCTTTATGGTCCCCCAAAATTTGGGATCATTCGAAAAGATTTTGATGCTATGAAGCTATCAGGTAGTTGAAATATTGACTTACTTGACAACCGACATGTACTTATTCAGTTATCTCGCGATGCGGATTATATTCGTATTTTTTCTCGAAAGATAATCAAGATTGACAACCGTTTTGTTAAAATCCTGAAGTGGACTGTGGACTTTGATCCAAAAGCGGAGCCACCTATCATTTCTGTTTGGATAAAGTTTCTGGGGTTAAAACTACACCTGTTCAACTTGGAAATTCTATACTCCTTAGCAACTTTTTACGATAAACCTTTGAAGGTTGATAGTTTTACGCTTGCTGTCACCAGACCCTCTGTATCTTTTATGTTAGTTGAGAGAGATATCACCCAACCAGTTCCGGATGAGGTATGAATTGAATCCAATCACGTTGGGTATTGACAAAAGGTTGAAATAGAATCACTCTCTATATTGCTCTCATTGTAGTATGTTTGGCCTCAGCTCTTACTACTTGCTATTGTTTGTATCCTCACTTAAGACCAGATATTGTACATACCTTTGCTCATCGGCCTAACGCTTTTCCCGATGATGTTCCTCCCATTCAAACCTTCATTGTCTAAGATAAAGAACACCATACCCAAGCCATTCTATCCCTAGATGCTTCTGCTCTTGAACACTCTGCTCCAGCAGTTGGTTTAGAGCATGGTACTCGGGCGTCAACCTATTAGTGATGTTACTGGTGGCAATCATGCTTTTGCTTCTCTACCGCCTCATTAGATCGAACAAGTTGTTAATGTTACTCAGACACATGAGGTTCATGACGTGCAACACCCCATACCTGTCTGACCATCCACTGATCAGATGAGTCAATCCTCAGATGAAGAATGAATGGAGACCTACTTTAACTCAGGAATCTGATTGATGATACTTTGATTACTTTAGGTAAAGGTACACACCTCACAAATTTGTTAGCTGGCTCTCTTCCGAGAACTCGAGGCAGAGGCAGGACTAAACTGACTCGTCCCTAGCTTTTTGTGTGCGTTGGTGGTTTTTTGTTTTTTTGATCTTAGATGTATCTTATCTTTTTTTTTTGGGATTTTCTGTGTTGTATCGTGTGGGTTGAGTGCCTTTTCTTAAGCCCACTCATACAACTTATCTGTATCTTTCTTGTTTAAGATATTAAGCCATTGAGTTTTTTCAATATATATATATATATATATATATAATAATAATAATAATAATAATAATAATAATGTTATGTATTACAATAAGAAAGAAGATTTGTAGGAGAGAAAGATAAACAAGTAAGGCTAATGTGAGTAATTGTATTTTGAAATTTTAGTAATGTTTTATTTTTAAAGACAATTATGATTTTATTTATGTTCGTATTATTAAACAAATTATGCATGTGAAATAGTTTCACGATAGTTTTTTAAGTTACTATCTTTTTACATGACCTTTAGATTCTAGTAGAGGTGCACCTATTAGATTATTACATGACTTAGGTTCTAGTAGAGTTGCATTTATTCATTGACAAATAAATACAAATTATCTCATAAAAAATAATGTGCTATGGAAAAGAAATGACAATTATATATATATGAAATACTTGTATGTGTATATTAAGAGGAGTTCATCCCCTTATATAACACGCCGAGGATGCTATTGTATTGTGCTTATAGATATTTTATTGTCATTTTAGAAAATTATGAAATTTATATCGCAAAACGCTATGTCAACGCAAGAATATCAACTATGGGTGAGCAGATACATTCTCTCCTCAGACAATAGTGGATCTATTATGCACCCCGCTTTGTTATCGGGGTACGTAGCAGCCATGAATGTGTTAGGTCGTGTTTGCTTCTGAGATGGATTTAGTTGTTAAAAGTAAGATATGCATTAAAGCTAAAAAATTAAACCTTGAAAAGTAAAACAAAAGATGATGCATGTAGAAATTCTATATTTCTTGTTGAGCAAATATTATGAATATATGGGTTAAATTATTATGTGATTTTATAGAACATCTTAGGAAATGACTAGCATACATATTTTTTTCTTTTTCTTAGGTTACTGCAGTTTAAAAATGTAATTGGTTAATTGGATTATATTGAGTAACTCATTATATTGCTTTAATATTTTTCAAGTTTAAGCTTTTGAATAGAAAATGAATATTAAAAGAGAGTATATGTACAAAAGATAAGGACAACAAATTAAAAAGCAAACTTATTATTGGTCAATTTAATTATTTTTGTTGATTCAATTTATTTGGATTATAAATTATTATTGATAAAAAATGAAAAGATAAAATTTAATTTTAACATTCAATAATCCATTCCCCCTTGAAAATTTCAAGCTTCCGGGTGTGCCGTCACAAAAGTAGTATTAGAGATAATTTATATTTTAGTTTTGATCAAAAGAATTCATTAGGATGATTGAAGAAAATTATAAATAATATAAATTGAATGTTTTAATCAATCTAATTAGATCGCTTTATTTTTATTTCAAAATTATGATTAATCAAGAGGAAGAAGTCACGAATAATAATATAGGAGATATGCCCTATAATATGACAATTGGTACTAATATCTTTTCTGTAATAAAAATGTTGTCATGCAACTAATTAAAAATTCTTAGCCTCAAGCCAATAGTAGATCACAGAAGGATGAGTACTCAAAGCTCTTTGAGGACATAAGACCACCTTTGTTTTTGAAGCAGGTAAACAAGTGGAGGCTGAAAACTTGTTGATGAGTGTAAAAAAGATTATAGTTGGTATGACATGTCTATCGAGAGGAGAGTTATCCTTACTACATTTGTCTTTGAGGTGTAGAGAGATGTGGCAAAGGGAATTTCATGTAAAACTTGGTGGTTGATCGGGTCACTTGGTGTAGTGTTAGGGGTTTGTGGGAACATTTAGAGATTGATTTGTACCACTGTCAGCTAGAAGACATGTACAAGATAAATTTTTTAGGTTGGTGCAGATATATTGATCGATTAAACATTATGGAGCTGAGTTTACTATACTCTTGACATATGCACCAAAACTCATTTCAAATGCAGAGGATGAAGGCCACTGGTTACTTTCTAGATTGAAGGATTGATTGAAAGTTCTAGTGGAGAGGGTCAGGAGTGAAGCTAGGGGCAAGCAGAAGAAGAGCATGGAAGATGTGGCACCAATAATTCATTATGGATGATTTAATGTCAATAAAATAATTTCATATGTTGATTGAGTTACTAGACAAGCTGACAACAACAATACAAAGCCCTATGCAAAGTGTGGGAAGCTACACCGTGATGAATACTTGGTTTTAAGGCATGTTACTTATGCAGATAGCTTGGACATCACTTGATGAACCAACTTAATTCTGTTCAGGGATCCACATCAACTTCTAACTTAGGAAGGGATTTAGCCTAGAGAAATTTTCAAGAGGGATTTACTTTTATAAGTGATTAGTCGAAGATAAAAGAAGTTTGTACAGTGACTTATAAGAAGCAACCAAGGAAAAACCATCGCCCAAGACTATTCTTTAACTCATTAGGAACATTGGGAATCTACTGCTACTAATGTACTTGCTAGTAAAGTTTGATGGTTGATTTGTCATATGGATGCTATGCTAGTTATTTGTTGAGTATCCTTGTGTATTTTTATTTTAGAAGTTGAGTGTTCTGTTAGTTATGTTACCGTGTTTAGGATGTGGTGTTATTTTATTTATATTATTATGTTTCAAATATTTGGGGATTGTTTAGTTAAATTATCATGTATCTTAAATGTTATATGTATTATATCTGTTTTTGATATCACTTAATAATAATTAGATTTTTTTTTTTGAAGATTTTTGGATAGTTCATATTTCATCTGCATAATAATTAGTTTTTATCAAGTTTATAAATTTCAAGGATGAAATTTTTATAAGGGAAGATTGTAATAATCTTATAAAAAATAGGGAAATTATCTGCGCAACACATAATTCTTTTGAATTTACTTATCTCGTACCTAAAGTTTCCTTTTACATATATTGCACTTTACCCATGGATGGAAAAATGAATTGGACTATTAAAATGTGATAATGAGTGCTATTATTTATATGGTGTTTGTAAATATGAAAATTTTTGTGTGAGATAGGTAAATTGATAAGAATTAGTTGCTATGTATGTAAATCCCCCAAAATTTTGGTTTTGTCTGTTCAAGCAACCATATTGATGGTATTGATGGGGGATACAAATAAGTTCTCTCTTTCGAACAAAAGAGCCAGAGACGAGGGTGAGAAGGAGATGATTCATCATATGTGCAACCCTAGCCGAGCCTTCACGTACATATGTAAGAATTAGTCGCATGCGAAAGCCTGCAAGAGCGCTTGTGCGTGTCGCATGAAGGAGTAGGAGACGAGATCAAGACAAAGGTTTTCGTGGGAGGAGGATGTTGAGGTGACTTGCAGCTATAGTGTCGTGCACTCTATGCAGAAGTGTGAGGCGAAGGAAGAAGAGGATAGAGAAGGAGCATCACAGAGGATTGTTTGTGTGAAGGAAACAAAAGTCTTAGTGCTATGTGCTTGGTTCGAGGCTTTTTATGAAGAATAATGGAGGACTTGCCTTATTTGAAATAAGGAAAAGGGAAGGGGAGGTTGGATTGGGTGGATCTACATGCGGGCGAGGGAGTTGGACCGTATAAATGAAGAATTGTAGAAGCAATCGTATTTTCAGAAACTTCATTCAAAAGTTTATCAAAATAACTCACCCACCTATGTTGAATATCTTTTTCTAAGAAAAATATTTTTTGATTTTATCTTTAATACACTTTACTTGAATTAAATCTTTACTTTTTTTTTCTCTTTGTTTAGCTAGTTTATACATATATTTTTTACCCTTCTTAGTTTCTAATCTATTATAAAAATCACTAAAAACAAATTTTTTAGCATCACAGATTGTTCTTTTAGACTCCCAACGAGCCATTTTATATTATCCTTTGATATTTTTTTCAGTTCTCTAAGCTTTTACATTTAAATCAATTTTTATAAAATTTCTTATATTTTATTTTTTCTTGCACATTATTATTCTACCACCAACTATTTTTATTTATAGAAACTTTTTTTTTGACTCTCCAAATACATATTTTCTATTTGTTTAATAATGTTTGTTATTTTATCCCACACAACATTTGATTCTTCATAAAAATACCAAATTTTTTGAAATCTTGAATTTGCTTTTAAAAATAATTTTATTTGTGTCTTTTAGGTTCCCCCATTTAATTTTATAATGATGAGTTTTAGTATTCTTTATATTACAACTCTTCATCTTAAAATCTAGAACTAATAATTGATGTTAGGTACTTAAATGCTCACTTGGAATGGTTTTACATTCTTTACAATCTCGATGATCTCATCTTCTTATAAGAAAATAATTAATTTGTGTTTTATTAGATCCATTTTTATAAGTAATAAGACGTTCATCTCTTTTCTTGAATAAAATATTTATAATAACAAAATCATACGCTAAATTAAAATCTAAAATGACTCTACTTTCTTCATTAGTCACTCCAAAACCGTAACCACCATGAATATTTCTGAAATCTTCTACCACTGTACCGACACCGACATGTCCATTTAAATCTTCCATTTAAATCTCTTCTAATGAATTTTTTTTTTCAAGAAGTATGATTTGTTTTAAGTCTTCTAAGTCATTCCAGAATTTATCTTTAGACCCTATATCTAAATCTATTTGTGGAGCATAAGCACTTATAATATTAAAATTCTTAGTATCAATAATAATCTTAAGGGCTATGTATCTATCTCCAACTCTGTTAATTTTTATAACATTATCTTTGAAACTCTTATCTATAATTACACCTACACCATTTTTCAGTGTGATTCTTACCAGAATACCAAAGTTTAAAACCTATGTTATCAATCTTCTTAACTTTTTCTCCAACCCATATAGTTTCTTAAATACAAAAAATATTAATTACTCTACGAATCATGATATCAACTAATTTCATTAATTTACCATTGAGAATATCTATATTTAAAGATCCTATCATAATATTAGTTTCATTTGTTTCATGGACTAACTTCTTTACCCGCATCCGTTCGTAATGTGAGAAATCTTACTTATTTGACACTACATCAGGGCGTAGTGTCAAATAAATGTTTTTAAATTTTAGTAATATTTTCTATTTATGAATGTGTTACCAATGAGATTTAAACTATCATTGATTCTTCATATTATTGGACAAAATATTCGTATTAAATAATTACATATAATTTCTTATAAAATATCAGATTATTACATGACATTTTGATTTTAATAACACTGCTTGTATTCATTTCTTTGTAAATAAAAATTGTCTCATAAGAAAATAACGCGTGCTATGATGAATGAAATGAAAATATTATATACATGAATGCTTGTATGTGTATGCTAAGATAAAAAGTTTACTCTCTTATGGTACTGGCTGGGGATGCCAATGTTGCTGCACACATAGATATTTTTCTATCATCTCTGATAGTTGTGAACTTTACATTGCCAATTGCTGTGCCGATTGTAGTATATTGGCCAGATGCGAGTAGACATCTTCCCAACTCAGAAAATAGTGGATATGTTACGCACCTACTGTTCAGACAAGGTAAATTTCTGCTGGAGATGTGTTATATTATATTTAAACAATGCTCCTGAGACGAACACACTAATTAAGAGTAAGATGTGCATTAAAGTTAAAAGAGTAAACCTTGGAACCCAAAGTAAAAGATAAAGCAAGTAAAAAATCTAGATTTTTTTTCACGAGTACAACAACAACAAAGCCTTAATCCCACTACGTGGGGTCGGCTACATGAATCCTTTTTCTCCATTGCGTCCTATTTAGTGTCATATTTTCATTTAGTTCTAGTAAATTAAGATCATTTTTAATACAATAAGCCCAAGTCTTCCTAGGTCTACCTCTGCCTTTCTTAACACAAGTCGAATAAACATCTACTCTCCTAATCAGA
>NW_018164829.1:277105-346689 GCF_001263595.1 Phalaenopsis equestris | reverse complement strand
CGACGATCTCTTCTTCTCATAAGAAAATAATCAATTTGTGTTTTATTAGATCCACTCTTATAAGTAATAAGATGTTCATCCCTTTTCTTGAATAAAGTATTAGTAATAACAAAATCAAACGCTAAAGCAAAATCTAAAATAGTTTTATCTTCTTCATTAGTTACTCCAAAACCGTAGCCACCATGAATATTTCTGAAATCTTCTACCACTCTACCGACATGTCCATTTAAATCTCCTCCAACAAAAAATCTTTTTTCAAGAGGTATCATTTGTATTAAGTCTTCTAAGTCATTCCAAAATTTATCTTTAGACTCTGTATCTAAACCTACTTGAGGAGCATAAACACTTATAATATTAAAAATCTTAGTATCAATGATAATCTTAAGGGCTATAATTCTATCACCAACTCTATTAATTTTTACAACATTATCTTTCAAACTCTTATCTATAATTACACCTACACCATTTCTAGTGCGACTCTTACTAGAATACTAAAGTTTAAAACCTAAATTATCAATCTCCTTAGCCTTTTCTCCCACCCACTTAGTTTCTTGAATACATAAGATATTAATTTTCCTATGAATCATAATATCAACTAATTCCATTAATTTACCATTGAGAGTGCCTATATTCCAAGATCCTATCCTAATATTAGTTTCATTAGTTTTATGGACTAACTTCTTTACCCGCATTCGCCCGTAATGTTGGAACCCTTGCTTATTTAACAGTACACCCGTATCACCAACTCTATAGATTTTTTTTCACGAGTAAATATCATTAATATATGATTTAAATTATTATATGACTTTCAAGCACATATTAGGAAAGTCTAGCATACTTATTGCCTTCTTTTCGTTAGGTTATTGTAGTTTAAAACTATAATTGCTCATTGAGTTATATTGGATAACTCATCTTGTTGTTTTAATATTTTTTAGATTTAAGCTTTTGAATAGAAGATAAATATTAAAAAAGAGTATGTACAAAAGATGAGGACAACAATTTGAAAGGTAAACTTTTTATAGGTTAAATTAAATTACTTTCTTCAGTGTATCTTTCAATTTATTTGGATTGTAAACTATTAATTATAGAAAATAAAAATATAAAATTTTAATTTCACCGTCCGACCATTCCTTCTTGCCATAGAAATTCCAATACCTTGGGCCAGGTCAGGTCAGGTTCTTCATTTATTTGTTCAGTGATAAACAAAATGAACACAGGCCGCCTTTTGGTCAAAGTATTATTGTTGAGCTGCCATGCAAGCATCTAATAATCTTGTGCTTGCTACTTAAAAATGAAACTGCTGTGTGGTTTGTGTTTAGGAGTGCCTCAACCTTTTGCCCTATTTTTCTGATTAGAAGGTTGGGAAAATAATGCTCAAAGTACAATGTATGTAATACGCACATTAATATAGAAATTTCCTGCTGCTTCATTATTCTGCAAGCAATTTATCTGTGATATTTCTTAAGCTTATGAGATCTATGTTGGGGTAGTTTCAAGGAAGTGAGTTTTGCTGGCTTCCTCTTGGCTTGCCGCACAGTGATCAACTGTTCGTTCATTTTACTTAAAGATAATGGTGGTTAACAGATTTCAATGTTAATCAGGGTGCAGCTGGTGGTGCAGAGGCCAGGCCCTTCATTACATACCATAATTCACTTGAAAGAAATCTATATTTGAGAATAGCAACAGAGCTGCATCTGAAGAGAATGTTGGTGAGAGCCTTTCTACCCCTTCAACAGTTATTTGCTCTAGTAAGAGCAAGTATGTAGTGACTATATATTTAAGATGCTATTCTGTCTTTCCCACATGAATAAAACTTCAATGCAGCTAAATTAATCTGATGCTGCAGAAGGTGAATAGAAAGCTTTTTAGTGTATTTGATATTGTTCATTTTGTTTGACAGGTTGGAGGATTTGAAAAAGTTTTTGAGATAGGAAGAATTTTCCGGAATGAGGGCATCTCATCACGTCATAATCCTGAATTTACCACTATTGAGGTCCCTTCTATTTACAATTGTTGTTGCTCATGCTGCTTCCGTTTGTTATTGTGATTTTTGCAAATTATTTTTTTTCCAAAGTTTTAACTTGGTGAATTGTTAATTAGCATACGCTGCTTTCTTTTGTTATTGGGATTTCTGCAAATTGGTTTTGTCAAAAGTTTAACTTAACCATCTAAATTAGATGATCTTTGATGTTAATAAGATAATCTTGTGGTACTGATATCTTTTGATTTTAGCTTGGGTCATAGATGTATGAGGCACTTTCTGACTACGAAAGTATGATGGACAAGGCTGAAGAAATCATTACCAGATGCGCACTCAGAGTACATGGAAAGCTTAAAATTAATTACCTGGTAGTATTCTAATGCTTTCATGCATCACGTCTTTCAGCTTGAATCAGAATCGAATTTTTGAATACTTTATCTATATATTGGTGACGATCAGACATATTATGTGATGGATATCATTAGGAATATAATTCAATAGATCTCTAAAATGCAATTGTAGGAACTACTAGAGTTTGCTCAAGAAAAGAAAAATAAATTGAAAAAAAAAGGTCATGATAGAGATTTATGGCATTTGCCTCATTGCATTGTGGTTTATTTGCTTCTTTTGCTCTCCATATTTGATTTCATCTTTGCTTTTTGATGTGATCTATTCATGTCTTTGAACTTACAATTATTCTCTTAAGTCCTAGAAATTAATAGCCTCTTTTGATTTTGCATGAGACAATGGCATACTTATTACCCAGTCAAGTGAACATGTTATATCCCTTTGCTTTTTCATTTTGTATTTTTATAGGATTTGAACCCCTCTACCTCATCTTGAGGTCGATGCAACTAGCAACTAAGACCCGATCATGATATTTGAAAGCAACTATGCACATAAAATGAAGCTGATGTGATGTTATAGCTAATCATCTTATCTTAAAAGATGATGAAATGACACTCTTTTTGCTTAAATATTGTACGATATGAATACTACATGCTTATTTATTATTTCTGCACTATCATCGATTTGATTCTTGGCCTCAACTGCTAATTCCATTTTCCACTCCTACCTTATAAGGTATGGTGCAATTGAATAAGCGCATATTGATAGTCTACAGTTTGAATTTCCAACCAATTTTCCTTTTTTAAAGTGTTAGTAGTGATTAGTAGATTCATATTTCTACATTACCCGAAAAAATGACTCATTACAGATTTTCTATCATTTGAGTTTTATGGTCAGTTTGTGTGTGATCATTTCTTCTGGATGTTGTTATCCGGGATTGATATCTAACAAAATGATTTATTGGTTAGGTGTGCCATGAACCATGTTCCTTGTACCTTCATGGTAGAACACATGGACTTATCAGATATAAGGCAGTTATTAGAAGTATGGTTTTGCTGATTAATGCTTAAGGATGACTTTGAGTTGAGCTCAAATTAGTTGAGACTGACTCAAAGTTGAGATACTCTCAAGTTTTGTTCTTTTTGAAGTCTACTTAAAATTGCAGTGCTCTTAGTCTAGTCTCGATTTCAATCTAACTCGAAATCAAAGCAAGTCAGCACAATATTTTAAAATTTCTGGCTTACAAATCAGTCCCTATTATTCTATTTTGAGTTGGCTCGAATCAAAATGTTTACTGTCACGTTCCTGCCTGGTGCTTAGAATTAATTAAGACAGGAACTACGATCGGATGATATTACCATTTCATTTTATTTTTCAAAAATTTAAGAAACTTCCAATATTGGTAAAAGAGCTACTAATCCACAAAGTGAAATAAAAATTTAACCATCCAGAAATAGCATCATAATCGAAAAATAATATCTCAAACCAACATATAAAGTATCTCTATACGGAAACAAATAATTAAAGTAACTAAAGTCATATCATAAACTAATATTTATTAGTAGTAGTGATCTTCCTCTTGTAAACCAAGTATTTCTTACTAAACTTAACACCTAGCATTTTTCTTCTCCTGAAAGAAAATATTAATTGCAATTGTAAGTACAACTTACTGAGTAATTATAATATAATATGCATTAAATTCTTATGATATGCTATGCAAGAATGACAAAAAAAATGCAGTTCATTTCATTAGATTTTTAAAATTTTCCCTTCCCGTTTCACATCAAGTATTTATCAATTTAATTTTTTTAATAGTCATTACAGGATTACTGTCATATTCAAGGGTATCCTAAAAAATGTGCCTAAAGATACCCTAAAAATGATGTGTTTGAAGACACCCTCAAATATGTACCCGAAGGTACCCTCAAATTGCACCCAATGAGTCACCATTACCATTTACTTTAACGTGCATGGGTACAATGCATTCTCAGTACCATTTGGTGGTAATTCTGTATGACTCTACATTTAATTTTTATTTCATTCCATTTAAATTGCATCCTTTTAAAGACGTTGAGTATTCTTTTTCTTTTTCTCCTTTCATTTCCTTTCATTCTTAAGCTACAACATGTATACAAGCATAATTTTCTAAATCATTAAAGAATTTTTTATTAAATAAGCTTTAAATTTAATACATATAAGAAAATAATTACTCACCTTGACCTAAAATGCCCGTGAAAATGCTTATTCCTTCATTTCCCTTCCCCTCGTACTTTGACTTCTCCATCGGCCTATAATTAAATGGCTTGATAAATTAAAATCATTTGATATAAAGTTAATACCACCTTTACTTAAACTAGTTATAGAATTAACTCATAAAATTTATAAATCGTTATCTTGTCTTTCTTTGAATGCCTTGATTCAATCCCCTATATATATATATTAAAATAAAAAAGATACATAAAAGGTTATATGAGAGAGCCCAATTGAGGCACCCTACTCATACGATATCAAGTACGGTAATACCCCAACAAAAAGATACAGATAGACTAAAAGAAAAAAAAAATATTAAACATGTTGAAAACAAGTGGCTAGGGATGAGCCGGTTTAGTCCTGCCTTTTACTCTAGTTTTAGGAGCGGAGCCAAATAACAAACTTTGAAGTGTCGTGTCATTGCCAAGAGTAACTAAAATATCATTCATTAAGTTTCCAACTCGGAGTGTGCCCTCAGCCTTTTTCTTCTGCCGAGAAGTATAAACCTGCCATTTTTCATCTGAAGACTGGCTCATGTGATCATCGATTTTAATAGATATTAGAACCGCAGTTTAGTCCTGAAGACTGGCTAAAGAGTAACTAAAGAGGAAGGACGTCTCACTTTAGTCCTTCCTATGCTTCTAGTTCTCATAAGTTAGCCGACTAACAAATTAGTAAGGTGAGTACTATTGCCCGAAGTAATCAAAGTATCATCCATCAGATTCCTGAGCTCAAGTAAGTCTCCATTCTTCTTCTTTCTCCTGGATGTGTAGACCTGTCATTCCTCATCCGATGATTGACTTATCTGATCAATAGATTGTTCCAAAGTTGGCCGGACAGGTGTAGACTGTTGTACATCATGATCCCCATGAGTCTGAGTTACATTAACAACTTACTCGACTTGATGAGATGGTAGTGAAACAGTAGAAGCATTGCCACCTGTAATATCTGTGATAGATTCTAGGACAGGTGGGGTCTGAAGAATCTCCCTCTCCCCCATGATAGGAGGTTCCAAAGACGGGGGAGCTACAAAATTGTGTGGGGACTGAATGGTTGTCATATTGTCTGCGAGAATAGTGACGTTTTCAGGGGTATCATTTTGATGATCAATAGTATCAATAACTTGGAGCTGATCAGGAAGAGATGAATACACTGCCTCTGGCGAAACACTATGCTTTTTTGGTCTGAGGTGGGGGTTTAGATGGTGATATTGAGAACTAGAGTGGTCGAACATACGATAGTTCGAACAATAAGAAGGAAAAGGCTCTGTGCCCAACCAAATTTCATCAGAAGCGGATGAAGTGATGTCTCTTTCAATTAGTACTCTGACTTCAGATGAACGAGAAAGATTAAAAGTAGGAATGTCCGTTTTGAATGGCTTACCATAAGCTAAGCCAATAGAGTACAAAATTTATTGAGTTAAATAATGGAATTTCAGACCAAAGAGGCGAATCCAAACCGAAATGATTGGTGATTTCGTCTATGGGTCAAAATTCACAGACCATTTCAGAATCTTTATTGCTCTGCCATCAATCCAGATTATCCTTTTAGCAAATAAGCGTCTGTAATTCTCTTCATTATTAAGTTATATAAGAAGGTGTCTTCCATTTAACAGTCTAATTTTCCACTCCCAACAAAGGGCATAAGCTTAAATTCCTTATGAATCAGCTCTATTTTGAGATGACCATACATAAATTTCTCTATTAAATTCAGTCGACAGAAGGAAACAAGTTTAATACCTTCTGTTTCTGTAAAAAAGATTACAGATTTCCCATTATTCCTATCAGGTTTCTTGATGTCCTCCGCCCACTCAAACGAAGGATGGAAAGAATACGATTTATGTGTACTTGAGGCGTGGACACCAGCAAGGGCAACAACATACGATCTGTCCGAAGCCATCCCCAATAGATGGAGGTGCGGCGTTAAAAACTGTAAGAAAGAAAAACAGAGAGCAAAATTCGAATTAGAACAGGGAGCAGGAGCAAAAACTCCTATGTGAAGCCCTTGCGATTTCAGCTCGAGCCCGAGGACAGAGGGCAAAGTAGAAAGTCGTAGAAGTCGAAGCCGCGGAAGTCGCAACAGACAGTCAGAGCGAAGCCGCAGAAGATGGTCGAAACCGTAGAAGACGGATGAGCTGAAGACAGTTGAGGTGAAGCCGCGGAACAGGCGCAGCTCGATGAGCTCTACGAAGACGAAGGGTCACGAACGGGAATAGAGGAGCAAACTCCCTTTCTTCTTCGAGCTAAAAAAACTATAACAAACTCTAGTCTCTCCCATTCGATATATATATATATATATATATATATATAATGGCGTCGGCAGGGGGCTCTGCTAGGGTTTCGCGCGATGGCGATTCCCGACGCTGAAACTATTGAATCCACTTATTTCCTCTGCCTAAGCTTGCAAGTCGTCTCTCCAACCCGACGACGTCGTTTTTTGTTTGCCTTCCCTAAGACGACGGCGACGTCTTCCGTTGCGCACGTCGTCTCTTAACCAACGACGTGATTTTCTGCTAGCATTCGCCTCGTCTTGTAGGCACTCGAAGAAGAATCGCACATCGTCTCCTAAACGACGACGCGCCTCGCTTGTCCTGCTCGACAGACGTTGTGGAACGTCGTCTCGCAGAAGGTCGCACATGTCTTGCCTAGCAGACGGTTCGCATCCTGTTCGCTTCTTTGCAGCCTGCTAGACTATTTCTCTTCTGGTGTGACCATCTTGTGAGGGAGATGGTCTGGATGCTCCTTTCCTATGCAAATGCTCTGACTGGCGACTTTCCCTTTCCTGCTAGCGCCCCTCCTTCAGGTTCGACGCTTGGTTTTACTATCGGTAAGTCCTGCAATGTTCTAGAATCTTTCCACGAGGCTCTTGAAGATGGAGATGATCACACTTTTATTAAAAAGCTTGAAAAAAAAATGAAAAGTCTGCACTCTGAAACCGGTAATCTAATGTTCTCTTGGCGTTTTTCTTTAGTGGGGAAATTCCTTTATTGTCACCCAAAACTGGAGATCATTAGGAAGAAGTTTGATGCTATGAAACTCATGGGCAGTTGGAACACTGACCTACTTGACGGTAGACATGTACTTTTTCAGCTTCTCTTGATGCTGATTACACTCGTATTTTCTCTCGAAAAGCTATCAAGATTGACAATCGTTTTATGAAAATTCTGAAGTGGGCTGTCAGTTTTGATCCAAAAGCGGAGTCCCCTATCATTCCTGTTTGGATAAAGTTTCTGTGGTTAAAATTACATCTGTTCAACATGAAGATCCTCTACTCTTTAGGAACTGTTTACGGGAAGCCTCTCAAGGTGGATAATCCTACGCTTGCTGTCACTAGACCCTTTGTGGCTTTTGTGTTTGTTTTGGGGTGGATTCTCTTCCCAACACCGCAGTTCCTGAGGAAGAACAACATACTACAACTACAGATCCAGTTGTGCTTATACCACCCACTGTTATTGAAGAAGACTCACTTACATGTCAAGACACACGAGAGTGCTCCTTTGATCCAATAATAGATCAGCCGATACAACATGTAGATGCTTCTAATGTTCAATAATCTACACATCTCCAACACACATTAGACCAAGATTAGATGAGCCAATCCTCGAAAGAGGAATGACAGGTCTATTCCAAGAGGAAGACGAAGAATGGAGGCCGAATCCAGCTCGGGAACATATTGGATGATACATTGGTTATCACTGACAATGACAATCATCTTATCAACTTATTAGCTTGCTCTTTTCCGAGAGCCAAAAGCAGAGACAACCAAATTGGGTTGCTCTCTAGCCACCTAATTTATTTTTCAGTGTTTTCTAGTTTTGGAATCCCTTTTAGTTTTGGTGTGGGCAGGGTGTCATGTTTGGGCCCAATGTATTTCAACATTTTTTAGGATTTTTTTTTATGTCTCTAATTTATTTTTCAGTGTTTTCTAGTTTTGGTGTGGGCAGGGTGTCATGTTTGGGCCCTCCGACACATTGTATCTGTATTTTTCTTTCTAGTTAAGATATTAGCCTTTTTGGGCTTTTGAAGAATATGTATTTAGGGTTTTCGATATATATATATATATATATATATATATATATATATACCGGAGGAGAAAACCAAAATCATAAAAGAAATACAAATATTATTATTGAATTTGAAACCGGTTACGACTCTTCCAAACATGAAATAAACGATAAAAACAAAGGCATAAGCCAACACCTCGAAAGTGTTTCCCAAGGGCAGTGGATGTTGGCCTAGTGGTTCCGGAGGCTTTGGACAACAAGTGTTAATGATGGAGAGGGGTCGCAGGGGTTGGAAGGTGAACTGGAGGAGGGAGGCAGTAGGTTGGAAGGTAAGGTAGTAAGCTGGGAAGGTGGGGCAGCAGCGGGGAAGGCTCGTCAGCACTTTCAGAGGGTGGACAACGAGCAAGGAAGCGCTGACAGCGATGGGAAAGACCTGGACAACAAGGTAGATTGCTGGAAGTGGGTGGGGTGAGTGTTGGGAATAATTTTGGGTAGGTGGACAACAAGATTGAGTTGTTCGGGAAAGACAGCTGAGTTTTGGGATGGAGTATGGGGAGTTGCGGCCTTGCTTGGAGAAGGCTGACAGCAGGTTGGAGGGAGAACAACAACCGGAGGTTGTTGGGAAAGAGGTGCAATGACTTGCTGTAGGGTGGGGAAGCTGGCGGACAATAACAGGAAGAGTGGAAGGATAGATTAATTTCTCGTCGGGGCCGTGCTATAGTTGGAGCACCACCGGGCCCGTGGAGACGATCATTACCTCGGACGATGGACAGCTGGAGCACTACCTTGACGCTTGATACAACCCTCGAAGGGGAAAATACTAATGCTTAAACCTGATTTCAGATATAAAAAACAAGACCCCTAACTCTAGTCACATCACCTCTTATTTATAAAGAGGCTCGACCTATTTTAGGAAGGAATTCAGATTTCATAAAGACTTTCAAAATAAGAAAGGAGAATAAAAAGATTTCAGATTTTTGGAAAGACTTTTAAAATAAGTGAGGATAATAAAAAAAGATTTCAGATTTTAAGAAAGGGGTTTAAATTAAGCATTTAGGATATATACAATATGGAGATATTCTATTAACTATTTTAATCTTAATTTTCTTTACAAGATTAAAAATAAAATAAAATTTTTAAAAATATCAACTCTTGTAATTTTCACTATTTTGTTTCATCTCTGTTCTAATTTAAAATAAAGATTTCTTTTCAAGATAAAAATTGATTTGATTACTTCAAGAAAATAAATAGGTATCATATGCTCCAGTTCAGCTTTTACCTTAATGCCTACTCGTTATAGTTATGTGCCAAAATCCATTTCCTAGCCTACTCGAGTTGTTTGCTTGCTCAAACCTATTAAATTACTTGCAATCTCTCTCTTTTGCTTGCCTTCGAACATGCTTGGCTTGACCTCAACCCCTCACCCCCACCCCGCCACAAAATCCGTCCCCCTTCTCCTCTACACACATGTTTGAGCCCGTCCCTACTTCTCATGCAAGTTCATTTGTTCTCTTGCTTCATGCTTGATCGCAACTCTCAAAGTGCTTGGTTAATTTGCTCTGCTCTTTTTTTGGTTTGCATCCCCATGGCTGATTTCTTCCACTTTTGCTTGCTATTCCTTCTTGCTCTAGCTCTTGAGCATTCATCTCTCCACATCACATTTCTATCATCGAGTCAAGCCCCTCTTATTGCTCTTTGTTTTGCACACAAGCTTCGTGTCCATCTCCTCATAATATAGAACTAATGTTAGTTCAATTGAACCCAAATTACTCAGTATAATTCCTGAAAAAATATTGAGGTTTTACTATCTTTTTTCTCTTACAAAAATTTCATTTTCAAAATTTACGTACTATAGCTCATTGCATTTGCCTAGCATGAATCATTTTTCTTAATATCAACAAGCAATAAGCCTAGACATTGCAATTTAATATTATAAAATCATAACAACTTAAAGTCATACAAAATGAGGTTTAATGTCAAATACATATTTGACCTGTTGGGGTAAGAAATTCATATAACATAACATATAATATATTCTTAATAACGTTTAATCAAATAAATTTTTGACATCATTATTTAAAATTACTTGTTTTATACCTCACCATGTTATGGTATAAACTTGTGACAAAATATTTTGTGGGCTTTAGCTTGAGTTGAAATAGTTGTTTCTTTCATCTTTTGACCATTAACATTTCTTTGTCAAGAAGTTACACTTAATTTTAGTTCTTTAAAAATTCTCTTGGCCAAGTACGGGTAACACATTATTATTTGTTTAGGCTGACAACGGTAATATATTTGGAGCTTGAGAAGCATTTGCCTTTATGATAATTCACATATTTAGCATATGATTCGATAGTATTATGAGTCATGTCATCGCTGAATCCACTAGAAATGAGCTTAGGCTTCATCACATATGATCCTTCTCTCTGGCTAATGTGCTTGTCTTCATCAATGCTCTTACTCTTATGCATCTACTTACATTTCTGAGTAATTTGAAAATCAATCTTCACCCTTCTGATCCTCTTTACTAATACAAAGTAATCATTGAAACTCAAAGATAATAATAGCTGCTTAATTCGAATCCTTCAATTCAAATAAATAATGGTGGGACTTCTCCTTTGCAGCTGAAATCAATTGTGATGCATATTCAGACAGTATAGTCAAAATTTCCTTGTATTGCATAACTGCCTACTTTATTTGTGCCAATTCAATAAAATTGTTTTGTATCTGCCGCTTTGTAGATATTGGCACAAACTATTCTTTGAATTGCTTTAAAAAATCCCCTCAATTTACCAACATGTTCGGTATGACCATTGCTTTTCCCAATGTTGACCTCGTCACCACTTTTGCTTCTTCATCAAATACAAATTTAGCGAGTGGTACCCTCCTTTCATCGAGGCATGCCATACTATCTTATATCTTCTCTATATTCAGTAATCATTTCACGACTTTAATTAGTTCTATATTTCCCTTGAATAAGGGTGATCACAAATCTTGGAATAACTCAAGTATTAATCCATTTTAACAACACTATTACTTCCTCTAGATCGAGATCTTAAATCTTGAATTAGCTGTGTCTTCCTCACTATCATTTGGGTAAAAGTACTGTTATGCATTATAACAATAGGTAGTAACGCATCTTGTCATATTTTCGTCTTTCATCTCCTCTTGTCATCCATATTTCGGTGGTATGAAAAACTGTATTACCCAATTAAAATTAAGATATAGTATAACCTAAAACTTTTAAATTTTGCATAAAAAATTTATTTATTATCATAATAGTTTTTTGTCATGATCCTAATTACTTAACCCAACCTTAGGCTTTGATATCATTATGCTCATAATTGGCCTGGAGCCTTGAAATGATCAAGGTAGGAATTTTAATTTTATTTCCATTTCTAATTAATAAATTAATTATTCAATAAATTGAGAATGCCACTACAACAACAACAACAACAAATCTTTATCCCACTAAGTGGGGTCGGCTATATAAATCTTTTTTCTCCATTGTGTCCTATTGAGTGCCATATTTTCATTTAATTGTAGTAAATTAAGATCATTTTTATACAATATGCTCACGTCTTCTTAGGTCTAACTCTGCCTTTCTTAACATAAGTTAAATATAAAACATCTACTCTCCTAATTGGATCATTAGATGATTGACATTTAATGTGACCAAACTGTCTAAGACGACTTTAATTTTGTCTGCCACTAGAGCTCCACCAACCCTATCGCAGATATATTCATTTTGCATTTTGTCTCAAAGTATAGAGCCACTCATCCACCTAAGCATTCTCATCTCAACAACATTTAACTTAGTTTTATGCTTCTCTTTTAAAGGCCAACATTCAACACCATAGAGCATTACAGGTCTCATCACGATCTTATAAAATTTTCCTTTCAGTCTGAGCGGTACTTTTCTATCAGACAATAAGCCTGAAACATTCCTCCACTTCAACCAACCAACATGAATTCTACTAATAACATCCCCATCTATATCACCTTAACTTTGAACAATAGACCTGAGATATCTAATGCATTCACACCTTCTAATAATTTGATCACCTATAGTTACAACTCTGTCATTAGAATTTTTACTACTAAAATTACATTCCATGTATTCAGTTTTAGTTGTACTCAAACGAAGGCCTTTAGACTTTAATGTAGACATCCATAATTCAAGTTTTTTCTGAGCTTTCTCTCTAGTCTTATCCACGAGAAAGATATCATCAGTAAAAAGCATACACCAAGGTACATCCTCTTGTAAATGTCCAGTAAGACCTTCCATAACTAAAGCAAAAATACTCATCCCTGATGTAATCTAACTGAAATAAGAAAATATTTGGTCGATTCTCCTTCTTTTCGAACAAAAGTAAGAGTTTTAGTAAACATATCTTTAATGACTTGAATATAAGTCATATTAACACCTTTCTTTTTAAGAACTCTCCAAATGATATCTCTTGAAACTTTATCATAATATTTTTCTAAATCAATAAAAATCATATGTAGATCCTTCTTGTTCTCTCTGAACTTCTTCATCAAACCTCTCAATAAATGTGTAGTTTCCAAGTAGTCCTGCCCGACGTAAATCCAATTTTATTATGAGAAATTTTTGTAATACATCTTAACCTATGTTGAATTACCCTCTCTCATAATTTTAAAGTATGACACATCAACTTAGCTCTTCTATAATTCACACACTCTTGTGCATCCCCTTTATTCATAAAAATGGGGGACCAAAATACTCTTCTTCCACTTCTCAGCATTTTCTTAGTTCTTAAAATAATATTGAAGTGTTTAGTAAGCCTTAAAAACTCCCAAATCTCTTATATATTTCCACACTTCAACTTTTATATTTGAAGTCTTCTATTTTTACTAGCAATAAAATACTCTTTGCATCGATCTATTTGCTCTCTGTTCTAGTGTGAGGAAAATTTTTCCCTTCATTCATGCAATTTTTTTTGGTAGATAGGCTTATTATTATTTGTTCTGATAGATTTTTTCCCATCAAGATGAACTATGCTTATAAAATGTATGCACTGATGCTGATAAAATATTGATGAATGGATTTTAAATCTATTGCAAAAATCATCAATTATGCCGAGTGAAATAAAATTTTGAGGGACAAGTTTTTTTTTAATAAATAATTTTATAGTTTAGTTAGAATTTTAAATGTCATCTGTTTTGGCGGTGCTAAATGTTTTTATTGTTTGTATAGGGCACAGAAATTTGTTTTCAACGACCTTGGAAGAGGGAAACAATGTGTAATCTTGTTAACGAAGCTACTGGAGTAGACTTTGGACAGTTTAAGAATGATCTTAAGGCTGCAAAAGAAGCTGCAAAAAATATTCTGAGAGCTACAGGGGATGATTATGATGCCCTGGTGCAAGCATGTCCATCCGTTGGTCATGTTTTTAATGAGGTTAAGTTTTTTTTTTTTTTGGCTTTTGTTAAGGTCTCTTATTGTTATATGAAAACATTTTTATTATGAATTACTGTACTTGCTTTCCATTATTTGTGTTAGATAGTTATTCTTGCCATACAAAAGTGAACAGTGGGAACAAAATTGCATTGCTGGGTTAAGTGCAATATTCTTATTCCCTAGAAGCATTGCATGTGGGTTTTCTCTTTGTTCTGTTTGTCATATCAATCGTATTATAACTTGCACTTTTAGCCGAAGTTCTTTTATTATTTTAACGGGGCAATTTTTGTGTAACATTCAAAAGTTGGCTATCTATAAAAGTAGCACCTAAGTATTACATCTTTTTGCGATAATACCATGTAAATCTTATAGAGCACAATGAGCAACAGCTTATATATTTTTTTTACTTGGATATTTAATAATTTGGTTATGACGTGCAGATACATTTGCTAGTAATTTTTGTTTTTTAATTCTGGCTGTTTTTTTTTTTATTAAATTCGTAAGTTTTAGATGTTACACAATATGTAATGGTTTGTTTTGTTAGTTACTCTTTTACCAGTCTATTTGTTCCTGGGGGTGGACCAACCTGAGAATGAAAATTAATCCATTTGGCACAATGTCCAAGTCACCAGTCTCCAGATATATTGTAAAACATTTATTTTTCTCTCATCTAGAAATTTTTAAATATTAAATATCAGATGAAAATTTTTCTTTTTATGATGAATTTTTCCAAGTAAAAGTTGTTTATTACTCAATAATATTTAAAGCTGAAAACATAGATTTTGGTTGTCATAACGCTGGTGTAATCAATTGTTTTTGTTTCATTTAACAGTTTAGAAGTTATTCTTTCAGGTTTTTGAGATCATTGTCGTGCCAAAGCTTCTGCAACCAACATTTGTTCTTGACTATCCTGTTGAAATATCACCCCTAGCTAAACCACACCGAGGGTATGCAGTTTCAAATAATTTATGTAACATATGCTACTTGTCTGGAAATCCACTTCATGCTGCAGTAATATTTTTTATGTTTTCAGGTTTCATTTCCTATTTTAGAAATTTGAATTTCTCCAACATGCTGTTGACTCTTGGTTTATTTTTTTACACGAGCTCCTTGCATAGAAAATGGAAAACCTAGTATGTACTTTGCCAATTAAATAATGAGGCCTTCAACCATTGGCCCAGCCTCTCTTGGTTTGGCTCATTTCAGATTCTCTAGAGAAGATGTGATTGCTATAGATGATAGAATGATCAAAATACTCCTGTTTCCACCTGAATGGTATTGTTACACTATTGTCCTAGTACTACTACTGCGATGCATTGCTGCATTTTTGTTTTGTTTCTGTTCTGTTTCTTCATTAAAGATTACAAAAAGAAGATGAATAGCATTTTGAGCAGTATCAAATATATGCTCTATACCCCATCATATCACCTATTCCTTGCTCTGATTTGTGAAATATTTGACATGATGGCGCGGGGGTTTGGGATTGAACTCGCCTTGCCGGTTCATCAGGAAGAAGGCTCTCGGTCCAGCTTAGCAGGAAGCTAAACTGGCCCTCTCCCTATTTTCATTGGGCGGGAATTATTCTCCACTTCTTGTTTTGTTTTCTCGTCTATCCATCTTCTATTTAAATGTTGTTTCTCTATTTTAGGTTTAGTTTTTGGCTCATTTTTCTGTCTGGACAACCGCCGGCAACCCCTCCCCCCCCCCCCACTTCCTTTATGGCTGTATATGAGGACGAGTGGTGCTCCAACTGTATTATGCTCTAAGGTGGTGTTTATCCCCGTGTATTCCCTCGCTTCTTCCAATCACCTGCTAGGAGCTAGCTTCATTGTACTCCTTACCTTCTCGATTGCTTGCTGCAGCCCTATCTTTACCGCTTGCTTAGGGTTCTTCCGAGTCGCAGTCCAGCGATCTGTCTGTAGCCTCTTTCCTGTTTACATCCCTCCAAGTCTCCCGCCTACTACCATACACCCCCCAACAACCCGCCACCCTATTATTCGAGTGGAGCACCCCAGGCCCCGCACCCCCCAACTCTTCTATTACCTGTGTGGATCACCGCCTCCCCCCCCCCCCTCTATTACCCGCGTGGAGTCACCCCAGGCCCCACACCCCCCCAACCCTTCTATTATCTGTGTGGAGTCACTCAAGGCCCCCGACACCACCCCCTCCCTCAACCCAAAAAAAAAAAAAAACGCCCTCACTAGGAGCTGTTCCTAGCCCTTCACACCTCCAGATGTGTCACATTGCTTGGACCTCTCCCGTATTTCCTTTCATATTTCTGTCTGGGCAGCTGTCGAGACTCCCCCTCCCCCTCCTCCCCGCTTTTCCCTTTTAGGGCTCTATCTGAGGACGAGTGGCGGTCTGACTGTATCCTGCTCTGAGGTGGTGTTTATCCTTATTTATTCCCTCACTTCACCTACTCGCAGATAGCTTCTTTGCACTCTTTATCTTCTCAATTGCTTGTTGCAGCCCTATCCCTGCCACTCGCTCAGGGTTCTTCTCAGTCGCAGTCCAACGACCTGTCCGTAGCCTCTTTTCTGTTTACATCCCCCCCCTCCCTTATCTTGTGTATTCCCTCACTTCTCCCACCTACTCGCAGATAGCTTCTTTGCACTCCTTATCTTCTCAATTGCTTGTTGCAGCCCTATCCCTGCCACTCGCTCAGGGTTCTTCTCAGTCGCAGTCCAACGACCTGTCCGTAGCCTCTTTTCTGTTTACATCCCCCCCCTCCCTTATCTTGTGTACCCCCAACCCTTCTATTACCTTCGTGGAGTCACCCCACCCTACCCTAATCAAACGCTCCCCACCAAGAGCCGTTCCCAGCCCTCCACACCTCCAGATCTGTCACACTACCCGGTCCTCTCCCATAACTCCCTTCAGCAGCCTACACCCCTCCACCTTTATACCGCTATACCCTTCCTACAACTACCAGAACCACTCCTCTACCTTCCTGTCATAATCCACATATTCCAGCCCTCTACTCACTGTTCATGGGTCATCTCACCTCGCCATCGCAGGAGAATCTTGTTGTTGTGTTTGTCTATTATTTATTTTTTGTCTTTAACCCGTTGTATTTCAGTAATAATATTTCAGTGTTTTATTGTGGTTTGGGTTAACTCTAATATTATTTAGTATCAGAGCTAGGCCAATCCTAGTTCTATCCTAGGATTTTCTAGCATCCGTCGTAATCCAAAAAATTTTTTCCTACCGCTAAATACTCTTTCGACTATCACATATCCCGAATCCTAATTCCCTTTTATTGATTTTCAAAATCAGCAACCTTAAACCACTTATTTTTACCCTCTCACCTCCCAACCCTAAACCCTTGCTATGCCATTAAGGAGACACATGCCCGAGTCTATCCGGGAGGAGATACACTGAGTCCGCCAACTTCAGCAGAGGCTTGCGACCATTAAGGATGAACTCCAATGAGAGGTTACCCTCGACCGTGATCGGGAGAGTCGAATGGGAGAATAAGAGAATCTGAAGACGAAGCGGGAGACACAAGGGCAGCTCCTACTAGCTTACTACAGACAGAGGGTGCAGACTATGGCTTCAAAAGTTGAGAGAGCACATCACCGAGCATCCCCCACATCCAACAGACAAAGTTCAACCTCAGGATCATACAGTCAGAATACATCTAGGAGCACACGGAAGACGACCGCATCAGAGAAAAACTTTTTTAGAGTGGAGAACAAGTACAAACTATCCACATCCCTAAATCTGTCATAGCCAATAAGAGTTACAAGTGTCACAAATTTGGGAATGTTGAATCAGAATGCACAACCAGGGGAGTGATCTGTTTCACTGAGTAGGGTGTTGTTGAAAATTTGGGCAATGACACAGAGATATTATTCTCAACTTGTAGCCAATGAGGAAAAGGCATTTTCGATTCCAGTCGACCTTAGGAGGGAGATTCCGACTGAGATAACAATGGTTGTTTTAGAAGGCAGTAACCTTGGGGTAATAGGCGTTCATGCAGAGTATAAGATTGTGGCGCCTCAAGTTACCTTTTGGTTAGTGTTGAGAGGAACAATAACAGGACTAACTTTACTTGTCCAAAGAGCCATGAACTTTATTATCCAAATTATTGTAGGCTTAGCAGATCCTAAATGAAGTTTGATTTGGGCATGGATGGGTCTATTTGAAAGGTTTGATGATCTTGACATAGCCGCGCGGTCCTTTTTTAAAAATAATGCTCTGTTTAAAATTTTTTATGTAGAACTATTTTTCATGCATGAAATTCTAAAACAAAAAAAAAAAATTATATAAAAAAAGTATATGATTATCATCAACTGGTTTGCACGCTTCTCATTTGTGGTAATGAACATCATGCAACTTACAAATCAAAATTTTGATCATTGGATTGGTTTGTAGAGAAAAAAAATAATTTTATGTGGTAGGAGACAAAGGTCAATTTCATATTAAAGGATTTCAGTCATTTCAAATGTATAGCTTATCTCCTCAGTTGTCCCGATGAAAGGAAGTCCAATTTGTCAGAGATGAGAAGATGTTGAGTTACTGCAAGACAGTTGTGAGCCATTTGGGGATTAAATTCAGTTCAATGGTATGCCTCCCGACAGAGGATCGGGCAGGATGGATTTGGATAAAAAATATTCTACCGTGGGATCCAGTTCCTTCTCGAGAAGAAAAAAAGCCTCTCATGAGTGGTTACATGTCAGGGTGGCCCAACCTGCTAGAGATATCATTCCAGAGTTGATCCCACTGATAATCTTGTTTATCAGACACATTCAGCCCAGTACGGGGAATGGGAGAAACATATTATATATTCTTTTGCTTATAATTTAGCTCAGGAGAACCTACGTCATTGTGTACCTCCTATTCAGATTGTGTCAAAAGAGGATGAATACCTATTCTATCAAGATGTTTTTTGGAGCAACGCCGCCTTCAGAATTGATTTATCGAGAGCTTACAACATGACTAATTGACTACTACTAGGATACAAAGAACTTCGACGAATGTGGTCGAAAGTCAACCACCCCTGAGAGACTGATGCGGGGTGAACCGACCCAACCATTTAAACAGGCGAACTAGTTCAGTAGGAAGAAGGCTCTCGGTCCGGTAGGAGGCTGGGCTGGCCCCCTCTCCCTATTTTCATTTGGCAGGAATTATTCCCCCATCATGTTTTTGTTTCCTTCCTATCAATCTTCTATTTATATATTGTTTTGCTATTTTAGTTTTAGTTTTTGGCTTTTAGATTTCTGTTTGGACAACCGTCGACACCCACCCTTTTCACTTTCAGGGCTGTATTTGAGAACGGGTGGTACTCCGGCTGTATCCTGCTCCGAGGTGGTGATTATCCCCACGTATTCCCTCGCTTCTTCCGCTCACCTACTTGCAATTAGCTTACTTACACTCTTGTCCTTTCTGATGTTCTGATGTTGTTGTATCCTTACCGCTCACCCAAAATTCTTTCCAGTCGTAGTCCAATGATCTGTCTGTAGCCCCTTTCCTAATTTCCATCCCGTAACTCCCTCCAAGCCTCCCAAGTACTACCGCTACCAACCCTGCCCTTCTATCACCTGCGTGATGTTCCCATCCCTTCACCTGATCTGCCACACTACCTGGTCTGTGGGCTGATCCCAGCTCTTCTACCTGATCTGCCGCACTACCTGGCCCTCTCTTGTAACTCCCTCCAACAGCCTGTACCCCTCCACCCCTATACCCTTTCTACAACTTCCAAAACCCCTCATCTCTCTTCCTGTCATAATCACCACACATTCCAGTCCTCTACCTGCTGTCCATGAGTCATCTCACCTCGCCGTTGCAGAAGAATCTTGTTGTTGTGTTTGTTTGTTTTTTATTTTCCGTCTTGAAGGAGTCTTTAGTGTGACCGTTGCATTTCAGTAATAATATTCCGTGTTTTATTGTATATTGGGTTAACTCCAGTATCACATGAACAATTTTTTTAGTGTAAGATTCAGTTGTAGTAGTTCTTGTATGCTAGAAGATCTCTTAAATTGTTTAGAGGAGTATAACTTCTGCATATTTTACCCACCAAAGCACAAGACAGTAGCATTTAGATTATTTATTCTACTATGTATAAATGTATTGAAGAAAGCGTTGGATGGCCTGACATAATTTCTGCTTTTACATAAATCTACTGTAGAGGTTGCTTCTTAAATTTAGTTGTCATCGCCCATTTAATAATCACTATGATAGTATGTGTATAACCTTTTGTGATGTCTCCATGACTTCGGCTGGTGAGGAACTGTGAAGTGAGTTGGTAGTTTCACTTGGTGGTGTCTGAGAGCATGCTTCATGGAGGCTGAGAGCAAGTGGTATAGAACAAGTAGAAATAATTTCATGCAAAAATAGAAATTATTCATTTACAAAAATTATCCTAAATTTGAATGTTTTATGTTGCCATCATCATCATTACCATGTAAGAAGCTGATTTTCATCATTAAAATGAAGACATGATGAAAATTCAGTCATAATCACCATCATCTAAAGTGTTATTTTTAATTGACTAGGCATAGAGTTAAGCATCACTAAATCTATTTTGTCTCGCACTCTTTCTAAACGGGCTTGGTAATATATGCAAGCATGATAACATGCATGGATTCCATCCCCTCATTCTCCACCTTTCATGAAGGTTCCAATGCAAGAAAGAATAGTATGAATGGTGATTTGAAGTCCAAGATCCAATCATATTTTATTTTGGTGCAATTCGTGGAGAGAATCATGTAATCAAACAATCAACTCATCAAGGAATAAAGTTAAGTGTCCATGAATCAATAAGGTAGCCAGCCCTCATCAAAATGTTTTTTTATTATTGTGTAGTTTATTGAAGTGTAATAGAGATGCTATAGATATGTAATAGTTTTGCATTAGAAAACATGGTTTATTTATGCTGGTGCATTTTTTGTATGTTATGTAGAAGGTAAATCTTAGTTGTTCGCCCTTTCATGAAGCCTTTGGTGAGTCTTACATAAAAAATGTCTTTGTAATCTATCATAATATTTTTATCAATTGTATCTATAATTTTTTCTTCTATGCTTATCACCTGTACGTTGCATTGAATAGCCAACCTTTCATATTTACATCATTTGGTATTAATGTTTAAAGCCTAAACATCAATTGCATTTCAGGAAACATTTGGTGATACTCCTCTTATTGTAATATGTTATTATGCAATTATTTGTGCTTCCAAATTCCTTTCTTTTTTCTTTTTCCTCTCACAAATTTATAAAGTTCTTTGCCATTAAATCTATAAGGAGTCAAGGGATAGGCAGCCATCCTGTATTAATTTTCTTTTTGGTGTGTCAGCATCTTTGAATATTACTTGAATAATTAGTTTGTCGTTTTTGTGATATGTTTAAGAGTTGCTCTTATCCTCACCCAAAATTTCATGTGTTTCTTTCCATTTAATCATATGAGTCTCAGATTTGGTGGTTAACTAGTATTTTATTATTGGCAACCTCTCTTGTAAAATTTTTTGGAATAACTTTATTTTTTTGGGTTAAGTAATCTAATTATTTTACTTTGGTTCTAATTTTTTTTACATTCCTATTTTCCTTTCCATAGTTATATATTTTTTGTTTCACTTTTATTTTTGGTATCATGCGAGCATACCATATTAATCTACTATAAGCATATTAAATTTTGAGAACAGAGTTTTTTAAAAAAAAGGATAATGATTTGAACAATTAGGGTAATTTATGGCAATAAATAAAAATATTTCTTTATGGAAATTTCTTAAATTGGAATGTTTTATGTTGCCATTGTTAATGTAAGAAGTTGATTATCATCATCATTAAGATATATACATGATAAAAACTACATCATGACTACCATCATCTATGTATGAAATAGTATAGTCATCATCAATAGTGGAAAGGTGTTATTTTTATTGAAGGTGACTTAATTTTAAGCATCATTAAAGTAATAATATGGCTCCATATTTTTTCCAGCTTGGTTTGGTCAATTTGTGCAAGTATGGTAGCATGCATGGATGTCTTCTTCCTCTTCACCTTCCATTTGAATTTTAATGCAGGAAAATAAAGTATGAATGATGATTTAAGGTTCAATATCCAATCATATTTTATTTACGATCAATTTGAAGTGTCATACAATCAACCAACCAAAGCATAAAATTTAGAGTATGGATCAATGAGGTGGCCGTCTCTTACAATCTATATATATATAGTTAAAAAGTCCAAGGGCAATTATATTAAAGAGGAAACGGTACAGATAGGTTGTGTGAGTGGGCCCAAATAGGCACCCAACCCACACGGTACAACTAGGGCTGTCAAAAAAGCTCGTTGTTCGTGAACAACTCATGTTCGGCTCGTTCGTTAAGTAAACAAGTCGAACACGAACAAGTCGAACAAGTCGAACACGAACAAGTTTTTAAAGCTCGAATTATAAACGACTCGAACACGAACAACTATTTGTTCGCTCGTGTTTGACTCTTTTTAGCTCAAATTAAAAAAAAATATATAATTATTTATATAATAATATATTATATATATTTATATCTAAGTTTAAAATGTAACCGCTCGTTTGGTAAGGTGGTTATGCACCTTCTTTTGCATTCTATTGGTCCAGGTTCGAATCCCACACTTTACATTTATTTTTTCCAGTTTAATTTTAACGAGCTAATTTCGAGCCGAACACGAGCCAAACACAAACACGAATATTTAAATCGAGCCGAA
Source organism: Phalaenopsis equestris (assembly GCF_001263595.1). NCBI lineage: Eukaryota > Viridiplantae > Streptophyta > Magnoliopsida > Asparagales > Orchidaceae > Phalaenopsis > Phalaenopsis equestris. The sequence goes on along the minus strand of NW_018164829.1, from coordinate 324,004 downwards.
CACGAACACACTGTTCAAGAGCCGGTTTCGAACATGAGCTAATTTTGAACACGAACAATTTCGAACGAGGCGAACACGAGCCTCGAACGAGGCGAACACGAGCCTAGCTTGAGCTCGCTCAAGCTCGGCTTGTTTACAGCCCTAGGTACAACACACAAAAAACCCAAAAAAGAGATGGTACATATAAGATCAATCGGGACGACCTAATTTAGTTCTACCTCTGCCTCTAGTTCTCGGAAAAGAACCAGCTAACAAATTGGTGAGGTGTGTACCGTTACCCGAAGTAAGCAAGTATCATCTATTAGATTCCTTAGCTCAAGTAGATCTCCATTCTTCTTCTTTCTTCTGGAAGTCTGGAAGTGTAAACCTAAACCTGTCATTCCTCATCCGAAGATTGTTGCTCATTCGGATGAGGAGGTGGAGTTGTAGTAGAAAGATTGCCAACAATTGTACCCACAATTGGTTCTAGTATATGTGAAGTATGAGTGGTCGCCTCTACACCAGATACTTCTTGAAGATGGGGAGCTGCAAGTTTCTCTGGATTATCAGTCCGAACACTATCATTTGTAGGTAAGGATCCTTCAGTACTATTTTCAATAGGTTTGAAAGTGTAGGTTGCCCAGCAGAGCCATCCAACATCACATCAGTCGCTGAAACAGTATTGTTAGGGGGGCCCACAGGGGCATGGGCAATTTTATAACAACGATGCTTCCTCCCTCTTCACTCGAGCAGAATATCGTAATTTCCTTTGACGAGTCTAGTGCGTACGGGAAGGATCCCGATAGCGTCCGGAGGAGGCGAGGTGTGCGACCCCGTTGGCTCCTCCCCAACAAGTCGCGACAACGACGCTTCCTCCCTCTACACGCAAGCAGAACGTCGCAGTTTCCTTCGGCAAGGGTTTGGTTGTGAGGCGGTTGGAGGCTCTGCTAGGATTTGCGACTCATGGCGTCTTTAGTAGTGTTTCTGATGGTGGCTTGAACTTTTGAGCTTCATGGAGGGGTCCTTTGTCGAGGTAATTGCGGGTGGAGCGAGTAAGATTGGGGTTTCTAGTACTCTTGATTCCCACAGGTGTTCCATGACTCCGTTTCCGGCGGTGGTGATCTATCATTTGTAAGAAAGGCTGGGAAGAAGGGTGGCAAACCAGCTATTTTCCTTTTAGAGAACAATAATATCAACTTCGCTTATTTTTGTCACTTGGCTTTGGTAGGGAAGTTTCTTTACGGGCATCCAAAGTTGGAGGTTATCCGAAGGGAGTTTGAAGGTTTGAAGTTGGTGGGTAGTTGGAAGATAGGTTTATAGGTTGGAAGGCACGTACTCATTCAATTATCAAGTGAAGAAGATTATGCACGATTGTTTGCGAGGAAAATTATGAGGATTGACACCAAAACTATGAAACTACTTAAGTGGTCCGTGGATTCGACCCCCAGACAGAACCTCTGATAGTTCCAGTGTGGATACGATTCCCGGGATTAAAATTACATTTTTTTCAATCATGAAATCCTATTCTCTATCGCTGCTATATATGGAAGACCATTAAAAATGGTTGCACCAACGTTCAACCTAACTAGACCATCAGCAACACGGATTCTAGTGGAGAGGGACATAACACAAATTGCGGCAGAGGAGGTATGGATAGGATATGCACAAAATGGTTATTAGCAAAAAGTCGTCATTGAGCAGCATCTATTATATTGTTCTAACTGTTGTATGTTTGGGCACTCTTGTGACAGCTGCTATATTTTGCTCCCTGAACTAAAAATTGATTTGATTCGCAATGGAGGAAATGTGATAAAAGATAAGGAGATTGGGCTGAAAGAGCATTTGGGGGAAAATAATGGGGTGGAGGTTGGTGCTGATGAGGGAGTGGGAGGCTCTGGTGGAGGAAGACATGAGGAGGTTAATGTTGTTGTGGCTGACAAGGGGCTTGAGGAGGCTGGGATGGGTATTGGGCGTAAGGGTGCTGATGTGGGTCTAGATCTTGTCTTGGAGACTGATGGTGCTTGTCACTCTGTCCAGGGATATGAAGGCGTGGAGGGTATGGAAAATGTGTTGGATGATGAGTGGAGATTTCAGACGTACAAGAAGAAGAATAGAGGTAAAAATGAGCCAACGCTTTTAAAGGAAGGTAATATCAATGAGGAGAATTGATACTTTTCTGATGGAAAGCATTTGAATACCCTAACTAGAGCATCTAGGAGGGGTAAAATGCTGCATAATGTTTAATTTTCTAATATGGAACATCGGAGGAATAGCGGATCCCTTTTCCTTTGAGAGGCTCAAATATCTGAGCAGGATGCATAAAGTAGATTGTTTTGTTGATTTGGAAACTATGACTTACTCATCTAAAAATAAGTTGCTGAGGAGACTTAGCAGGTATAATTTTGTTGGGAATATTTACAATAAAATTTGTTGCTTTTGGAAAAAGGATATTACTATGAAGGTTATTACTGATGATCCTCAATTCATTCATGTGTATTTTGAAAAGGAGAACTACTGTGGTTGGGTCACTTTTGCTTATGCTAACACCCTCTCTACAACTATATATGAGTTATGGAACAAACTTTGTTGAAGGATAGCTGGATAATAGGGGGTGATTTCATTATGGTTATGAACAACTCTGAGAAATTGGGTGGGAAAATGGTGGGCTATTCTCTTATGCATAAATTTAGTGAATCTGTGGAGGAGGCAGGCTTGTTTGATATTGGGATATTATGACTCTAAATTCACATGGAAGAGAGGAAATGTATTGTAAAGGCTTGACAGATGTTTTGCAAACCAAGCTTGGATGAAGTCCTGCAATGTATCAAGGGTGCAGTATTTTAGTAGCTCTGGCTCTGATCATAATCCAATTCTATTCACTGTGGCTCATTTCCTAAAATCTACTGGATACCATTTCAAGTATTCAAATGTTTTGGTCAAAACATCATGACTTCCTAAGGGTGGTCAAAGATAATTGGCAATGTAATGGTGTGGGCAATTACTGGTATGCACTTTGGTAGCTACATAAAAAAGTGGCAAATACGTTATGAAGTTGGAATTGGGATGTGTTTGGGGATGTGCACAAAAAGGTAGTTTAGGCAGAGGCAACGGTAAAGCTGCTAGAAACACTAGATGAGGGAGGGGGTCTAATGGGGAAGGAACTAACTGAGGCTCGCAAAGAACTATTAGAAACTGTTAAATGGGAGGAGGAACTACTTCAACAGAAAGCGGGGGAGATTCCTTTTAAAAAGCTGACAGAAACACAATGTAATTTCATGCGTGTATCAAAAATAAAAGAAACCTAAACACTATTTTGAGAATTAAAGATGTCAATGGGGATTGGATTACTGATCATGGAAAGTTGGGGGAAAATGTTGTTGATTAATTCAGTAGTATGTTCTCTTCTGAGGAGTTGGATACTACAATCGATTATATGATCAATTTAGGGAGGTGAGGGAATATATCAGCAATATTAACCTTTGTATCATTCCTGATGAGGAGGAGATTTTATGTGCATTTAAAAGCATAGACTGCAATAAATAAGCAGGGCCTGAAGGCTTTACATCTGATTTCTATCTAGCATGTTGGCATATCATCAAGAAGGAAGTGATTAGAGCAATCCAAAGTTATTTCAGAGGAGATGATTCGGGTCTATATTTCATTGTTGCCACTATGATCTTAGTTCCAAAAAATCAGGAAAGGTCAATTGGGATCAATTTTGGCTCAGTCTAACCTCTGTTATATCTAAAGTAATTAGCAAAATAACTTTTCATAGATTACAACCCCACCTTCCTTTATTTATCTCTGTAAACCAGCCAGCTTTTATAAAGTTCAGAGAAATTTCATATAACATTTTACTAGTCCAACAACTAATGAAGGATCTGGACATAACATGCAGAGGAGGTAACATGATTTTAAAGCGTGATATTAGAAAAGCCTATGATTCTATAAGCTGGGATTTCATAATTGTTATTTTAAGAGCTAAAGGCTTCAAATAGAGCTAGAATTATGGTGTCTCACCTAGCTTATGCAGATGATGTCATTATCTTTTCTAATTCTGGGAAAGGGGCCGTCAAAAAGCTTTATGTTGTATTACAAAAGTTTCAGAGGTTGTCAAGCATGGTGTTCAATAAAAGCAAATGTCATTTTATTGTTCGAAAGCATGTTAAAACAGACTTAACACATTGGATCACACAATACTCTCGTTTCTCTTTAACAAAGCTGCCACTAAAGTACGTGTGAGTGAATTTATTAACGGGGAGAAGAAAAAAAATTCAGTTGGATAATTTAATGGAGAGAATTAAAAAAAGAAGAGTTGAGTGGAAAAATCACTTTCTATCATATGGGGGGAGAATCCCCTTACCTAAAAGTGTGCTTAACTCTATTCCTACATATGCTTTGCAGGTACTTTAATTGAAAAAAAGTACTCTACGAGTATTGGAAAGATGCTTCAATAAGTTTTTGTTGGCCGGGGGAAAATCACATAAACATTGGCTTGGTTGGAAAGCAGTGTGCAAACCACTGGAAGTAGGGGGTTTGGGATTTAGAGAGCTCCATCACATGGCAAAAGTAAATTACATGAAGTTGCGGTTAAATTTAAGGAGGGGGAAGTCTCAATGGGCATCATTTATGAAATTGTAAGTTTGATCATCCCACTTGTGTGAATTGGAGAGTGGTTGACTCAAAAATCTAGAAAGCTATGATGAAGGTTAGACATATGGTTGAAAAATACATCTATTGGGATATTGGAGATGGACAAATTTTATTTTGGAAGGACAGTTATTGCCTTATGATGATATTTAAAGCTCAAAGGATTGTGGTTTGCTTCACAATGCTTGTTATGTAGAAAGGAAGAGGAATCTGCTTTACACATTTACTTTAATTGTCCCCTTTGCTATAGCTATTTGGAAAAGGCTGGGTGAGCACTTTCACATCTATATTCCACATGCTTGTGGGGATTTGGATTACTGTTGCTTATCCTGGAATACCAAGGGTAAACAAAGTCATTTCTTAGCTTACTTTCCTTACATTGCCATGCGGTTCCTGTGGATGGCCAGAAACTCCTTCAAACATTTGGATAGAGTGTCGGTGCATCAGATGGTGGCTAATATACTTGCATATGTCTATAAATTGGAAAATTTTTGTTCTTGTAAAAACAACTTTTTCAGTGGTATTTTTGTTTTTAAAAAGGAGAATAGTGATTTGTCGGAGAAGATGACTATTAAATTGATTTTCTGGTTAACAACTCATCAGTATTATGTGAAAGCTAATACAGATGGAAACTACAAGTGGAATTTGGCTGGTGCTGGGGTGATATTTAGGGATTTTCAGGGAAAATGTTTGCTTTTTTTTTGCTTCCCAATGTGTGGTTGGTTGTTCATTGGAGGCTGAATTATGAGCTGTGATGTTAGCAGTCAAATTGGTTGCTTGTGCTAACTGGTATTTGCTGCAAGTGGAAGTGGACTCAGCCGATTTGCTGGTCTATCTTAAAGGCAGGAAGGTAGCAACATGGAATCTTGCAGTATGCTTAAGTAAGATTACTAAGATTATTGCTAATTTTAACATAATGTGGAGTTTTGTGTATAGGGAAGGGAACAAGCCTGCTCATTGGTTGGCTAGAGAGGGTGCAATGGTTGTTGAAGCAACTGTAGGGAGAAAGCCTCCTAGAGATTGGTTCATGGAGACAACATGGGGATACCATACCTGAGAAGATAAAAATCTTTTCATTATACAATTCGTTTTGGTTTTGTTGGATATTAGGTCATTGGTGGAGTGAGTCGTAATCTGTTGGAGGTCTGTTGGAGGTGGAACTTTAGGTTTTCTAGTTGTGTGAGTTGTATTTTGGGTTATAGTAGGATCTACCTCCAATTTTTGTAAGTTTTATCTGATATCAATAAAATTTCATACGGGGTTCTCCAATATATATATATATATTAAAAAAATGATCGTAGGCTATATACGAGCCCCGAGCCACCCTTATTTGCCTAACTATTTGAGGACCGCCCTCACTACTGGCAAACTGGCCAGAGGGGGTTCGAACCGTGACCTGAGGGGACTTATGACCTTCAGTGGCTGCTCTACTAACAGGTCACGGCTTGCGCCACACATATACTATAAATATGTAATAGCTTTGCAGTAGAATACAAACTTGATTTTTTTAATATTTGAGTGTTAATTATATGGAATGTAAAAATTAAAAATTGGTGAATCTCTTATTTATGCAGATTGTGATGAGTCTTCTGATATAATTTCCTCTTTAATATTTAATATCATTCTTATGATTAATATTGATTATCTTATATATTCATGTTTTTACTTAAATTTGTCATGGGTGCCTTACCATCTCTCCTAGAGAGTGCGTGAGAAGAGTTGTGATTTTTTGCGAGAGATGAAGAATGTGGTGGATGTGCTAGAAGTTAGAGATTAGAAAGACATCGAAAAGGAATGAGAGTAATACCGGCGTTAACTAATTAACAAAGGAATTTTGATATTGAGATCAAATAGGGGTTACAACAAACACACACAAAGATAAGAAATAACAAGTAACACAACACAAATGCCAATCTAGGGCTTAGGTTAAGGGTGATGGGAAGGTTGTGGTAGGGTGGTTGTGGTTGGGGAAATATGATGGTTGGGATGGGGAGCTAACAATACAGTAATGAGGTGGCTGGTGGCGTGGCTACAACAAGGAAGGGGATGACTGGCGATCAGACTGCGATAAGTATCGAGAAGGTTGCAATTGGGTTACAACATGGAAGGGGAGATGGCTGGCGGCTGGCGGCTGGGCGGCTGGATTGCAACAAGGAAGGAGAAGACTCGTGGTAAGATTGTAGCAAACAACAAGATGGGAGATTGCAACAAGGAAGGAGAAGGCTCGTGGTAAGATTGTAGCAAACAACAAGATGGGAGGAGGCTGGGTGTTAGGCGGCTGCAGGAAATCAATGAGGTGGATGCTTCCAGGTGGCTACAACGAGTACGACGACGGTGGAAGTAGTAGGAAGGTTGCAGAAGAAATAGGAAGGTCGAGGATAATCACCATCTTGGAAAAGATATAGTCGGAGCACCACCCATTATTAGATACAACTCTAGAAGGGAAAACATGGTTGTTGACGAATGTCCTGACAAAAAACACAAAGAAAAACTCCCTTAACACACATGAACACCATATAAATACTACTATGGTAGCTAAGGGTGGAGTCTGCTGAGTTAGACGGTAATTTGCAAGCACGGAAAGGTTCGACTGACACCCTCCTCTTTTCTGTTGAACCGATTCATGCAAGACTGAACAGGTCCAGGTAGCCTACAGTTGGCGCATCCCGCACGCTATGCGGGAGACATCCCTGCGTCAGTCTCTTGGGGTTGGAGGAGCTTTAAACTCATTCTTTGAAGCTTCTGTTTCCTCGTAGTATGAAAGTTAAGTCTACCACGTTGAAGGTAACATAAATGTTATAATTCTCCTATAAGTCAATCTTGTATGCGTTGTCATTCAATTTTTTTAGAATCCAAAGAGGCTAATCTGTTATGGCTGAGTTTTCTGAATGATCCCATGAAAAATCTCTCTTTCTTTTGTCTGATCCACACTAGATATTTTCATGAAAAGTCGCATTCTTCTTTGTTTTATTAGCTTGCGTTGGTACTTATGGTTCTGCTTGGTGTTCTCTCTCCCAATCTCTTCGTGTAGCTTTTGAATCTCCTGTAACCTTGATTCAACATCCACGCTAACCTATGATGTAGGAAGAAGTGGTACCAACTCTAGTGGAGTGAGCGGATTGCGCTCATACACAACCTCGAAGGGGGTGCGTTCCGTAATCTGAATCATGGATTTATTGTAAGCGAATTCAGCTTAGGCTATAATAAAATCCCACTGCTTTATAAAGCAACTCAGGTGATTCCCTAGACTCTCATTGTAATGCCTCGTTTCAAGGGAAATTGAGGGAGTTGAAGAGTGGAAGAAGTGAGCAGTCAGAAACATGAATGGGTGATTTGTTCTATAAATTGACGCATATTAAGGGAGGCTAAGGCAAGATCAAGAGCGGGAGAAGAAGGTGAAGTCATGTGGTTATTTTGACGGAGATTCGATTCTAATTGAAATGTCGAAGACTCAGGCTTGAAGGACGAAGATGGTTGAATGTGTGTTGGGCAAGCGTTTGTGCTCTTGACAAACTGAAGACGTCGATACCAAGTGGAGGTACCGTGAAGAAGAAGTCGGGCCAAAACCTAACCAAATTTTTTAGAGGAAGGGGCTCTCGTGTGCGGCAGTGAAGGCGATTCGTGCAGCTAGGCTTGTGAGCTTGCGTGCTTGAAAAAGACTTGTGTGTGCATCTTGTGCGCTCGAGAAGGAGGGAGACAACACCACTTGCTGGAAGAAAGAATCGAGCGATCCTTCCCTGTGATTTGTGCTGGCGAAGGAACTAGCAAGCTTAAACTTGGGAATGGGGAAGACAAGCGTATTGTCTAAGCCGAAGACATTAAAGCAGAGGAAGAAGGGAGCGGCTGCGTGGGTTATTCGAGTAATTATAAGGTAAAGATTTTAATAATTTTAATTTATGAATTTAGAATATTATAAATTATTAATTATTAATAGTAGGATTAATTAAATCAAGATTCAAAGTATAGAAGTTTCACTTTTGAAATGAGAAAAGGGTGGTGAAAGCAAAGAAAGGTTAGGGTTTGATTTTTTTTAAGTTTTATTTGTTTATTAAATCTATGAACTAATGTTGCATATAAGGATATCAAAGAAATTAATAATAATAATAATAATAATAATATAAATGTATGTATATTTATATAAATTTTAAAGCCTAATTGAAATGATATAAATCACATAAAATAACTAGAAAGTTAAATTAGGAGGAACAACTTTTTTATCGTCAATATTTTGAGTTTAAATTGTTTGAAAGAAATAATGAAATTTATATTATGAAATGAAGATAATAATTAGCATAATAATAATAAAATAATAATTATTATGTGAAACATCAATGGTAAAATAAAGACATTGTCTGCTAATTATAATATTGGCATATAATAAATTAATAATAATTCTTTATGCATTAAGTTTTCATTGGAGATTAGTGAAGAGAACGTTTGATAACAGAATCATCACTGATTGAGGTAAGTACTCATAGTCTTAAATTATAACATTATTTTTATCTCTTCTGAACTAGTTGTGTGAATTGTTATTCATATTTGTTTCTGAAATTGATTTCTATATTATTAGATTCTGAAATTGATTTCTATATTATTAGATATTATCAGTCATTTCAATATGAATACTTTAATTCTACATTATGAACTGTTTTTTGCGTTATAATAATAAATGTGACATATTGAGTGATATAAATTTTTTAATGATATGAACTGTATAGATTGTTGTATGTGTATGCTTCACTATGATGGAATTATCCATTTATAGTACTAGCGGGGGAACGCTAAGGTACCCCGTGCACGTAAATAAAAATTGATATTGATATTGAAGTACCTTAACTTGCTTAATTTTTAAACTGTGCTCATGTGATAGTTGTACAAATATAAAATGATATCGACATGTCACTGGTTTAGTAAAACACTGAATATTATGGAATATTATGATCGAAAAATTATCAAATGCTTTCGTAATATGCATATTGTTTTCTTTTCCATTTTGTTACTATAGCATCAGAGTGAGTATTTACTAGTTGTGTTTAGCTTTCTGTTTTAAACTTGTATTTTATGTTTAATTAAGTGATTTAAAAGAGGAGCAATAAATAAAAGAAATGTTTATAGAAGATGCAAACAATCAGTAATGTGGTATATTTAGTTGTACTTATTTTAAATTACTTTCTTTAGTGGCTCTTTCATTAATTTAAATGTTATTTATTGAAAATGAATATAAAAAGTTTTAATTTCTACCGTCCGACAGTCTGTTCCTACCTTGATTTACACACTGTATATTTGTAGCCTGGCTTTTTCATTAAGATCCTTTTACTTTCATCCAAGAGACAAAGGGCATGCTTTCATTTTTTTTTTCTCTGTTTAATTTCTGTCTTGCTGGCGACTAATATTGATTTTTTTTTTTTGTAGGTGTCCGGGCTTGGTTGAGCGGTTTGAGCTTTTCATTTATGGCCGTGAACTTGCAAATTCATTTTCTGAGCTGACAGATCCGATTGACCAGGTATAATCCATATTTCTTTATTTAACAGTTGTTCCCCTCAGTTTAAAACCAGGTTTTAATCATTTATAGGCGTCATCTTTGTTGCATCCAACATAACCGTATGCATCGAAAGAAATACTTTATTGTCAGATAAATTTTTCGTTCAAATTACTTTAAGCGAGATACTTAGATTGTCATTAACTCAATGAGGCTAGGATTATGTCACCATATTCATATTCATATTAAGGATTTCAAAATCAGAATGGACGAACTGAAAAAATAATAATAATAAGGAGATTCGATGTTGAAAGATTCAATTAAGATTGGACCGGAAGAATAAATAATGAAACTGTTTTAATGGGAATTAAGTCATATTTTTACTAATTCAATATATAATATTTTAAATTTAGACACTTCATAATTAAATGTCTTTAAAATTTTGAGACGTGGTTTCTTTATCCTCTTAACCATGCGCTTTATATTATTATACATTTATACAGATGCTTGCAAAATTTTCTGCAGTACTATCAGTATATTGGAATGTGAGCGATAACCAAATTTAAAAGAGAATTTCACCAATCATTCTTCCTATTTTTATGAGAGATCATCAACTTAGAAGAGTTTTGTAGTTAAGAAATTAGAGTATTTAAATTGTAGTAGTTTTCTAAACTAAATCTGTTATTTTCAGCCTTTTGATCAAAAGAAAAAAAATGTCATAAACCGATCAATATTAAAAGCATGCTTTTCCTCAACCAGTTCAATAATTCCCAGGTTTAACCACTGTTTTTGACTGATTATGTCTCGTCATGTGCGAAAATTGGGACTGCATTGAAATGTTTGGAGGTCCGGTTCATGACCGAACCAGTCGAACCAATCAGTTCTGTTCAGTTTTTATGAACATAATTCATATCTTCCTTGTCAATTCATTTATTCATTTGCATACAGTGTTATTCATCTTCTATCGGTTGGATGGTATTTTCCAAAAAATATTTTCTCAGATGTAGTCTGACACTTGTAGGAACCTTTTGTGTTTCTATTTAATGTGATAGAAAACTCGTCTTATGGGGCAAATAGAACAACATAATAAAAGGCGGGCGGCATTTGCTGACCAGAAAAGGGAGAATGATGATTATTCATATGACGTCTCTCTTGATGAAGACTTCATAACTGCGTTAGAATATGGCATGCCACCAGCTTCAGGAATGGTATGATTTTCATCTATTTATTCTCTAAGTTTGTCTTACTGCATTTATTATTTCGTCTGATTCTCATTTCAATTAATTTAAATATGTAGTCATCAGTTTGCTACTTTTTAGTAACTTGAACTCTGAACTAATTTCTTATTTCCTTAGACGTTTCTCATCGCGTAGATTCATTTTTTTTTTAATTGGCCATTACGGTAGAACATACAACTTTCCTCATAATTCTTCATTCCTTCCTTTAAAAATACAAATAGAAATAAAATCTTCAGATTAGTGATAGATTTTATAATTTTATGTTATATAGAAGAATGAAAATTTACACTGATATAAATTGTAGAGTTAAGGTTGGATGGTTAACACTGAAAAGTGCTTCAAAACTTTTGTGATAAAAGGATATTACTAAAGCGTAAAGGTAAAATTTATAAGACCACGCCAGTTCGTTTATGTATAGATTTGAATATTGGTCATAAAAGTTGTAAATATCGGAGTTGATTATATAGAAGAAATGAGAATTTTAGGATAGATACTTGATAAAACTAATATTATTAAATTAAGAATTGATTATATTAGAGAAAACGTTTGAGTGATAATACTTATCGAAGATAAAGTGATAGAAAATTGGCTTAGGTGATTTGGATATATGCAAATAAGGTAGAAAATATGTTTCATGATAAATCTAGTGTCATTGGATTAGGAAAGAAAAGAGCTAAACCTAAGGCTGAATGGATAGAAGCTATTCAAAATGCTTTGTGGAGAATAGGCTTAACATCACGGACAACGCTTCAGGTAAATTAATAAAACATGTGGATTTCTACACGTGCAATTTGCACAAAAAAATACCTGCATGTGTGCATAAATGTATTTACATGCCTGCATATATTTGTACCTTCACATGTTCATGCATGCAAGTAAAACATATATTATAAGAAGTGCTTATATACACATGCAGGTGTACGCATATCTATATATGTATGTGCATGCAAGTGCTCATGTTAAATTTAAAATGCATGACATTCAATAGTATACAAATGAGTATGTTTAGCTCTTTATGTTTATGATATTGACTGGTGCAGGCGAAGTCAAAATTGTTTTGAATTTTATTATCTTGGCCTATTAGGAAGTGAATAACTCATTTTGGAGTAAGAACCAGGGAGATAAAGTGAAAGAAGAGACGATGAATGCCTCATGAAAAATAGGGAATGGTGAAGGGAGAGAGTGAACCTCATGATTTTGAGTAAAGAGAGTAATTTACACAGATAAGATCCTAAATAAAGGGTATACTATTTGGAGAATGCTTTGCTGCTCAGCTGCTATTTAATGCGGTAATTTTGATGACAAACGATTCCAGATGCAATCCATCCAATAGATGGAGACTTATTTGGGGCACCGTTGCATGCTCATTTAAGGCACCGTTGCATGCTCAAATGTTATTCCATAATTAACATCTCCAATTAGCCTACCATGCCTACTAATATAATATTTGCCCATAACTGCTGCACCTCTCGTCCACAGTCAGGAAACAAATTTCTTTTCTTGTGCCACTTCTCCGAGCCTCCTAGTTGTATGCGTCGTATGTATTGTATTTTCCCTTTCAAGTGTGTTGATTGTAATTGTTTATTTGTTTTAGGTAATAAAATTTATTTTTTCTAATGTGATTTTGGTTAACTCGGGTATCATTTAGTATCAAAGCTAGTTTAATTCTAGTCTTATCCTAGGGTTTTCTAGTTTGCCCTTGCTTAAGTCACCTCACCTCCACCAATATTTTTCTTTCATATTCCTAAACCCTAGCCAAATTTTAACTAATCATAATTTTCCCTTGTTGATGTTCAAAATTAGCAACCCCAAATTAGTTTTCTTACATCTTCAACGAGTCTCCTACACCCTCTTTCACGTTGCAACCCTTAAGCTTAACTATGTAACCAAGGAGATACATGCCCGAGCCTATCCGGGAGGAGATAAAACGAGAGATCCACCTACTTCAAAGAGGCTTGCATATATTAAGAATGAAACATGGGGGGAGATTTCTCTCGACTGGGATCTGGAGAATCAATGGGGAGCAAGAGACGAGGATTTGAATCCCTTCCATAAGGAGGACTCTAGTGATGCATAAGAACGACCACAACACTTTGGAATCTAGATCAGAGGAGGATGAGAGAAGAGTCAGCATGTGGAGAATGAGAGAATCTAAAGATGAAGGGAGAGATTTAGCTCTAGTTCCTTCCAGCTTACTATAGACAGAAGATTCAAACTCTAGCTTCAGAAGTGGAGAGACCACTTTACCGGATGATCACCACGTCTCACAGGAAACGCTCAACCTCAAGATCTTACGGCCATATTACACCCAGGAGAATATCCAAGCTGATCCTGTCAGAATAAAAGTTGAGTCAGAGTGGAGAACAGATGGAACCAATCTGCATTTCTAAATCTGTTCCAACCAAGAAGTATTGCAAGTGTTGTGAATTTGGGCATGTTGAATTTAACTGCACAAGCAGGGGGTGATCTGTTTCACCGAGCAGGGCGTTCTTGAAAAATTGGGTAATGATATGGTAAACCTTGAAGACGGTGAGGGCACAAAGTAGGACCAGCTTCAAGTTGAAGAAATAAACAATGATCTAGAAGAAGATGCAAACTTCAGAGGGAATTCTCAATTTTTCGGCCAACGAGGAAGATGCACCATGGATTCCAGTTGACCTCGCGATAGAGATTTTAGCTGAGGTAACAGTAGTTGCTCTAGAAGGTAGTTACTCTAATGTAATGAGCATTCTGACAACTTACGAGATTATGTTGCCTCGAGCTAGCATTTTACAGCATTGAGAGGCGTATCAACAGGACTAAACTTAGATTTTCAAAGAGGCCCTGAATTTGGGGAGTCAATATCAGACACAGGATAATTCCAGATAAGAGAAATTCAGACCTTTCAGATTTATAGACTCGGCTCTGAGTTGCGGCTACTGAGGAAGGTCTCACATGTCAGAGATGAGGCCTTTTTGTGCCACGTCGAGAAATTCAAACTTTTCAATTCAGCATGTTACCCATCATCAGATGTCCAAGCAGGAGGGATGAACCCCTTTTTGAATATTTGTCTTAGGATTTTGATGGAGAAAAAAATTTTGCAATGGGATCCAAGTCCTATCACTGAAGAAGAGGGCTTTCCTGAGTGGTTGCTAGTGAGAGCAGTGCAGTTTGCCACAGATTTCAATTGAGTTGACTTCTCCTCACATCTTTTATCAGCTACATTACACTGTGTACGAGAAGTGAAAGAAGAAGGTTTCATACTTAAGAGCTTAAGAGTTATATTACGGGAACCTACATGCATATGTAGCTCCAACTTATAATGTGCCAAGAGGATGCATATTTATTTTATGAAGGTGTGTTGTGGAATGACAACACCAATATGATCGACCTCTCACGAGATTGCAACGTCACTCTTACCATCAATGTGGTAGACTTGACTCTACGCTACAAGGAATCAGAAGCTTCAGGGAATGAAGCTGAAGCTCCCCTAACCCTAGGAGATTGACGCGGGAGCTTAGGTCATGGTATTGTGGCAGCTACAATATCGTGAACCCTTTTTCCTATTTGATCCTTTTCTATTCTAGTTTAGTCCTATTCTAACTAGTAGTACTTATTATAAATACATTGTTTGATGTCCGAGTGTCAGGTTTTAGTGAGCTTTATTTCAGATTTCTGTCTAGACAGCCGTTGACGTACATTTTCCCCTTCGAGGGTTGTATCCGAGAGATAGAATAATGTTGTTGTTGTATCTCTCTCTCAAGGTGGTGATTATTTTCCTTCTATCTCATCTTCTCGCATTGCTCCTTGTCGTCATATCTAGCTCTAGCCACTTGCAACAGCATCCTGATTGTTGTTTCTACAATTTCAGCCGACCCCATCGCCTTCTCCCTGATCCTCGAACGTCTTCCCTCTGTTGTTTTCTTGTTGTCAAGTTCCTAAACAACCTTTTGTTGTTTGGGCTATCGCCCCATGTTGTGTTATTGTTTCAGCTGCCCATAACTGCTGCCACCCATCATCCACAGTCCAAAAACCCCTTCCCTAACTTGTTGCCACCTCTTTGAGTCCCTTAACCGTCACTACCATCACACTGATCCGCTCCAACACGAGTTGTGTGTTGGTTGTAACCTTTTATTTGCTTATGGTAATAATATTTATTTTTTCTGATGTGGTTTGGATTAACTTCGGTATCAATTAGATAAAACATTGTATATGTTATAACCCAAGCTGCCTTTTCTATTTCATACCCACTCTCATGTTATTTACTGCGCTAAACGAAGTGAAATGGAAGGGAATTGATGACATGGGAGCTACCCAAAGGATGTGGAAAAACTTACAGAGATCTGAGACCGGTCAGAACTGCGAATTGTAGGCCAACTATTCGTCCTTATGTGAATTTGGTGCCTACTTTCAATAGTGGGACCAATTTTATTACTTAGGGCTTAATATCTGATTTATCTTTTCATTTTTTCATGTGTTTTGTATCGGGACCATCGTCAATGTCTCCTCTTCCCTTCCAAAGTTGTATCCCAGGGTTCTAGGTGGTGCTTCAGTTGTTTCTTGGTCAGGTGATATTTATCCTTTTCAACTCCTCCACATTCTTTATTGTCCCGCACTCCTCATTGCAGGAACTTCAACAACAACTATTTGTTTTTTTTCTTGTAGTCTGCCCAACCATTATTCTCACTGCCCCATCCTAGGATAGCCCTCCTTTAACTATTTGTTTTTTTTCTTGTAGTCTGCCCAACCATTATTCTCACTGCCCCATCCTAGGATAGCCCTCCTTTGGCTATCCAATAGTCCTCTTAACCCATCGCAGTTCTAGCCATCCATCCTCGCTACAATCGTTGTTCCAACCCTTCCCATTTGTTGTCAACGTTGTTCCAACCTCCATGTCCGTTGCCATTGTTGTTCCAGCCCCCATCTTCATTGCCACTGTTGTTCCTACCCTCCTTTGTTTTCATCATCCCAGATAGTGTTGGCATGCCGATATTTGTTGCATGCTTGCTATCCAAAACTTGGGAAACCATTGTTTTTTTTTTGCTTGCTGACCACCTCATCCACCATTCTCATCACCTTCCTAACCCTCGCAGATCACCATCACCACCTTAACATTGACCCTAGTTTTATGTTGTGATTCGTGTTGTTATTTCTTATTTTAGCGTGTCTCGTTTCGTGTTTTTTGTTGTTTTCTCTTTCAAGTGTGTTTATTGTAACCACCTATTTTCTTTCAGCAAAAATATTTGCTTTTTCTATTAGTTTTGGGTTAACTTCGGTATCATTTGGTATCAGAGTTAGCCTAACCCTATTATCGTAGGGTTTCTAGCTTCCGCCCATACCCAACCCTAACTCCTAATTTTTTTCTTCCCACACTATATCGCTCCTATACATCTCTTAACATCTACCCACACCCAAAATTGAATCATACTACCAAGGCGGTAATTGCCAGAACCTAATCATAAGTTCATCATGAAAGAGATACAACAGAAACTCCATCAAGTGCTATAATGGCTTGATAAAACTGAAGAAAGAAACCATTCAGAGAGGTCATCTGAAATCCATTCGATTCTAGAGACGAAGAACCTCTACTCCAAGATTTGGTCATAAATATTTGAGAGGCTAGAATTTTAAGTATTAGTGGATTTGTCACATTTTGTTAGCCACTTGTATCTAGACGAGTTTATCGAGAGGCTTCAGATCGTGAAACTTTTATTTTGAGCACTAATAAACCCCACTAGATATAATGATGAAACTAGTTGCCAGCAAGCTAAAGAAAAGTGCATTATTTTGGTAAAAAATTTTGAAGAATCTATGCTGGCGTGAAGGAGAATATAAAATCATTACTTTGTTCAAGTAAAATAGGAGATGCAGCGCTCGTACCTACCAGCTCATCACAAATCCGATGTTCAGACCCCAACTTCAAAAGTAGAGAGAACACATCACTATGCTACTACCACATCTTATAGGTAGGGTTCAACCCCATGATCCTACAACAAGAGTACAATCATGGGAACATCAAAGCCAACTCTGCTTGAGAAAAACTGATACAGAGTGGAGAACAGGCGGAACTAATCCCCTTTCTCAAATTTATCCCAGCTAGGAAGTGTTTCAAGTGCCATGAGTTTGGGCATAGTGAATCATATTATACCACCAAGAGTGATCTTTTTAACTGATCAAGAAGCAGCTGAAGAAATAAACAGTGATTTGAGAGAAGATAATTTTAGAAAAGATTCTCAAATTTCAGTCGAGCAGGAATAAAAACCAGCGATTCTAGCCGATTCCATGAGAGCAACTCCAGCTGAATTAACAGTAGCTCTAGAAGGGAGTGTGCCTGAGGTAATGAACGTTCATGCAAAGTATAAGATCATGGTGCCCTGAACTATCTTTTTGTAGGCATTGAAAGGAGCATCAGTAGGTCCGACATTAGATGTCCAAAAGGGCCATAATATTGAGGAGTTGATACTAGACACGGGTCAACCTAAGATAAGAGAATTTTTTATTTTTAGATATATATAGCCTACATTCTGAGTTGCCTCTGCTGGGAGGTCCAATATGTCATAAATGAGGTTCTGTCATAAATGAGGTTCTTTTGTGCCACATTTGGAAGGCTTTATGGAGTTTTTTGATGTTAAATCTGTTCAGCAGTGTACCCCTAACATATGATCAGGTATGAGGGATGAACTGCAGCTTTGAAAATTTTTTTTGGAACATGGTGGGGAAGAAAATTTTATTATGGGATTCAGGTCCTACCAAAGAAGAATAGGTCTCTCCTTAGTGGTTTCTAGTAAGATTTACTAGTTTGCCATAGATTTCTTTCTAGAATTGATTCCTCATGACTGACTGGTCTATCAAATATATCCATCAAAGTACGAGAAGTGAGAAAAGCAGACTATAGATCGAGCTCGGAATTTCATGAGAATATGTCATTATGCATCTCCAGCTCAAGTTGAGCCAAAAGTGGATGGATACTTATTATTCTAGGATATGTTTTGGAATGACAATACATACATAATTGACTTATCAGGAGCCTGCGACATTTTTGCAACCTTCAAAGAGGCCAACCCGAGTACTATGAGAAAATAAAAGCTTCAACATATGAGGTTGAAGCTCCACCAACACTGGGAACTGACATGGGAGCTCAATTGAGAATTCTTTCTGCGATCCCTACTATAGTCCCACGAAACATGGGACCGGTCAGAACACAATTTTTAGAAGGGCACTAGACAGGTGGACTTAATTTTATGGGAAGTTATCTGTCCAAGTGAAAGGAGATAGTTTAGAATGTAAAAGCAATCCACTAGTAAAAACCAGAATTATGCCAAACACTCCTCAAGAAGCCAAAGAGTTTTACGAGGTGGTTATAGGCATGCTTGTGATTTTTTATCAGTTTTGGAGTATTATTTGATTCCGGTGCTTTGCTTTTCTTTATTTTTGAAGAACTTTTTGTATGTTTTGTATACAGATTGTTTGAATATGCCTTTTAGAGAGCTTTTGTGCATATAGAAAATATTTTTTTAGTGTTATATTCATAATAGAACGTTGTTGTTGTTGTTGTTGTTGTTGTTGTTGTTGAATACTCATATTAGAAACTAGCTGGTAGAGTGATACCAATTTGACGTTAAAACCTGGCATGTTTTTTCATAGAAATTAAGTCAAACACACACAAATTTTATTCATAATATTTTTAGTGTTATATTCATAATATTTTTTCCTGGCATGTTTTTTCATAGAAATTAAGTCAAACACAAATTTTATTTCGCGAACACCACATCAAAGCAATGCAACACTAATATGAAGATAAGCACCTACAATTTGAGAGGTAAATGATTTCTTTCAATTTCTACAATTCGAGAGGTAGGAAATCTCTCTCAGACACTAAACCTAAGATACATGATTCAATCATATGCATAAACCTAACCCTAAGCATAATAAACATATTTATACCCACTAATAATAGTAATAAAAGACTAAATTGCCCTTAGGTGTACAAAAAACCAAATTGCCTTCAGGTTAGGCATCGACGTAACAGTAACCCCCACCCCAAAAGACACCTTGACTTTTAGGTGGAAAACGTTAGAGTGCTCCTCCACCACAGTTGTCTCTAATTCCTCATCATCTTCCTCCTCGCCATGAACTATGAGAAATTGTAATTTTTTTCATCACAATGAAAACATAACCCTTCTTGGCTCGCTTATCTGAATCTCTATCTTTGTAAGGCGCGTGAGTGTCGTTCCCGGTCGTGGACCATTATTCCCGTCTCATGCAACCTCCCTCTGAACTAACACTGATTGAGTTTTTTGTATCGTTGTGGTTGTAGCAGTTCAGTGCGACCCTCCATCTGTGCTACTCCTGCTTGCCTTCTCTATTTGGTTCTTGTCTTCCAACATCTAGGCTAGTTCCATTATCTTTCTTGATTCCCATGGTTTCTATAGTTAGAGTGCTTTTCTGTATATCGGGCTTTATGGTCTTCATGAAATTCCACTACAATCCTGTTTCAAAAACCACCCTCAACCATCCCGACTATAGCTCGAATCTTTCTCTATATTCCAGGAAAGTTCCCTCTTGATTGAAGACATATAATTGCTCGTGTAGTTTTCCTTCTCAAATGCCTTGGAAACATTCAAACAAGCAATACTTAAATTCCTCCCACTAACAGATCAGACCTCCCTCCACTGAAATCATATTAGGGCTTTTCTCTCCAAACATAACTCTGCCACCATAAGTTTATTCATTCCATCTTGCTCATTCACCGCGAAGTATCATTCCACCCGATATCCCCATCCATATGCATCTTTCCCCTCGAATATCAACGTTTTGCAACTTCATCACCCTAGCATCTTCACCCCAACTTTCTCTCCCTCTGTAGTTTCCAACAACCAGCTAATTACTCGTGGCAATTGAGGTGAGTAATTACATTTTTAAATTTGAGTAAACATTTTTATTTCAAAATATATGTTAATTACATGTATATTGCAGTTCAGTGAGATTTATATTATAGTAGATTTTTCATATTGGTAGATATATAAAAGATACGTATGTGAGGTATGATATGTATGATAATTATGATGTACAAGATAGACATAATGGGAAAGATACACATGATAATCACGATAAAAAATGATATGCATGATATGGGTAAGAGATGCATTAGATAGATATATGAATGATATGAGAGATGTTTTATGATAGTTGTATAATAGAGTAAGAGTAAGTATGCATGTTAGTATATTGCATAAAAATGTTTTAGAATAATGTATGTATGAAGAATGAAATAGTTTATATATAAATATTTCTATGTGCATGGTCAGAGTTTGCCCCTTAATGGTACAAGGAAGGGGTGCACATAGAGTTTTTCTACCACCACAGACAATTGTGATAGTTCACTAATTGATGTATCGATGGGTTAATATCAGTCAGGGATGAGTAGATCAAAGCTTACCTTCTTAGAGAATTGTAATGTTTATCTCACTAACCACTATGCCAATGAGATAATATCGGTCAGGGGTAGGAAAGAACATTTCTACCCTAGACATTGTGATGTGTAGATCGCTAATCACTATGCCGATGGAAGCCGATAGAATAATATAGGCTAATGGTGTGTTAGGTTTATTGACGGTGATTCTCACAGAGATGCGTGTGTAAAATATAAAGTGAAAGTAGAGTTAAAGTATATGCTTATAAAAGATTGAATATTTTTATTTAGAAAAAGATATTGATGTTTTTTATTAGCATATATCAGATTGTTTATAAAAAATATGAAAAACTAGCATATTATAAAATTTCTTATAGATCCACATGCATATTGGATTCTATTTCTTTAATTATTGTAATTTAAAAGTGTGATTATTCCCGATTTATCTTTAAATAACTCACTATGTTGTTTTAATATTTTTTTTAGGTTTTAAACATTTAAACAAGATGAATAGAAGAAGAATAAATGTTTATAGAAGATGAGAATAATAAATAAACATGCACAAATTTCTACTTATTAATTTTAATTGCTTTTTTTAGTGGCTCTTTCATGCATTATTTGAGTATTAAATTATTAGTGATAGAATTAGAATAACAAAGAATTGATTTCCACTGTCTGAATGTTCATTCCCATTTTGGTTAACTTCAAGCCCCAGGCCGAGTCGTGACAGGTATAGTGAAGTTGTCTCAAACAGAATATGTTGAGAAGACCCTATACAGGTTCAAGATGAATGAGATAAAATCAGTTTGCACTTCATTAGGTCGTCACTTCAAGCTATCTGAGGAATTATCACCCAAATCTGAATCAAAGTAAGCACAAATATAAAAACTCCGTATACTTCAACAGTTGAAAGTTTGATGTATGTGGTTTTAGCTACAAGACCGGACATTGCATATCCAATGAGAGTGATCAACAATTACATGAGTAATCTATGGAAACATTATTGGGAGAAGGTGAAGTGGATACTCAAGTACTTGAGAGAAACAAATAACAATGTACTTTGTTTTTGAAGTATATGAATGTATCGATAGGGATATGTAGATTCAGATCTGATAGATTCTATTGACGGTTGAAAAAGAACAACAAAATATGTTTCCTTTGGGAACACAACAGTGAATTAGGTCTCCAGAATGTAGAAAATTATTGTGCTTTCGACTACATAAGCTGAGTACTTTGTTATCATTAAGGTTAACAAAGAAATCATTTTGCTTCAGAGCTTTATAACAGAATTGAGCAAGAAACAAGAGATTGTAAAGCATCGTAGTGATAGTATGAGTGTTATTGATCTAGCTAAGAATGTCATTTTTCATGTCAGGACAAAGCATATTCAGCTGAGTTATCATTTTATTTGTTCTCTGCTATAGGATAGTTAGTTATCTTTGAAGAAGATACATGCAACTCAAAATATTGCAGATATGTTCACTAAGATGGTTACAATTGAAAAATTGAAGCTATGTTTGGCTTCAATTGGAGTTTATGAAGGTTGAGACTAGGGGTAAGCCATATTATCATACACAACTATGAAAATGATGCAAGTTTGGAGAGGGGTTGCAGATCAATTTCTAAGTGGAAGATTGTTATGTGTGGACCTGATTAACAAGGAGAAGCCCCAAGGGGCTCTTCTGAGCTTGGCAGCGGGTGGCCTTAGCACTAGTGGGGCGCCTAAGCACTTAGCCAAAGGTTCCCATTCAGAAAACCTATCATTTGTAGGGGCACTTAGGCATCCAGAAGAGTCATTTCCAACATTCCAGAATAGTGCGCTCGGAAGCTTGACGCCTGGGGATGGCGCCTACGTGCCTGTAACTGATTTCTATTGTTCAAGGCTTTGTTTCTTCACTGTAGGAGGTGTGTGTCAATAATGCGAAGTGGTGATATGAGTTGGTGTTGATTTTTGTGAGTTCTCGTGTGAAAGAGAAAGACGAGGAGTGTTCTTAAGTTTCAGGAGAGCAGAGAAGCTCGAGTGTGGTGTAATCTGTATAATTTTCCCATTTTCATAGTGAATTTTCTAATCTGTTGTGGCTCCGTGTTTTTTTCTATGTTAAATCTTGGTGTTCTGTGTATCTTCTATATTTCCTTACTTTGTGTGCTTTTGTTCTAAGTTTTGTTTTGGATCTCTCGAATCACGTTCTACATTAATCTTAACCGCATAATAAGAAAAATAATACAAAAATCTAAAAATTGAAAATAGTAACATAGAATTCTCAAACAATAGAAAGGAAAGATAATACT
Source organism: Phalaenopsis equestris (assembly GCF_001263595.1). Lineage (NCBI taxonomy): Eukaryota > Viridiplantae > Streptophyta > Magnoliopsida > Asparagales > Orchidaceae > Phalaenopsis > Phalaenopsis equestris. The sequence goes on along the minus strand of NW_018164829.1, from coordinate 300,978 downwards.
ATAGCCTTCGAAGTGCGAAGACAATGGGGATGATTTATTATCACCTGGTTTTCACTTCAAGATACAAAAAAATTACAGTTTGATATGAATAATGTGGTAAGGTGACTCCAAAATTACTCTCACTAAACAAAAGACTCCCTTTTATAGGCCAACCTACCTACTCCCAACCTCTAAAAAAAAGGACAAAAAATATCAGCTATGGCGTCATTCTTTTGGAATTTGAGAAACTTAATCTTGAAGTTTGACATCTGAATCAACTTCATAATGAGGAGATAAATTTATGAAATTGACACTAGCTTACGCGTGATAATCCCCTTGAAGGTTGATTTGATAAGCGTTATCATTGTTACCCTTCATAATTCGAAAAGGTCCATCAACCCTTTTATTAAAGTTGTCATGAGTTTATGGTGGGAATCGCTCTCACCGAAGACGAATCCAAATCAAATCACTTTCTTTATAGGATTCATATTCTTATTGGCTTGTCGTCCATAACTTTCATTTTGCTTCAGAATATTTTTTATCAAACCAACTCTCATATAATTTATGGGATTCATTCATTCAAACCTCATAATTAGGACTAGATTGATAATGGGCATGGTCGGAACGAGTTCGAGTGGAGGGTTAGGATTTCGACCATAGACCTCTTCAAAGGTCTATATTTAGAAGTTTGATTACGGGATTGATTATACGTGAACTCTAGTTATGGTAAAAGAAGGTCCCATTGTCGAATATTCTTGCCAACATAGCATCACAATAGATTACCCAAACTTCGATCGGCAGCCTTCGTTTGCCTGTCAATCACAATTGTGCAGCGGGACTATATTGAAGTTTAGCCCCCATCTTACCCAATAGGATTTTCCAAAATTGACTTAGAAATTTAATTTCTCGATCAGTTGTAATAGTGCGAGGAATTCCATGAAGCAGGACCACCTCTTGAAAATATAAATCAACTATGTGTGAAGCGTCCAAGGTCTTTTTACAAGATATAAAACAAGCCATTTTTGAAAATAGATCTACTACTATCATGATAGAACCTTTATTACGGTACAATCATGATGATGAAATCTAAACTTCATTAGTCCAAGGGCTCTTGGGTACAGGAAGTAGAAGATATAGCCCCATTTTTTGTGTTGAGCTTTAGCAATTCAACAAACTCGACATTGCTTGACATAGCGATTGACGTCCTTGATGATAGAAGGCTAATAGAACTTATCTTGCAAATTGTCTAAGGTCTTATCAAGACCTAATTGACTGGCTAAGTTTCCATCATGATATTCAGATAGAATGGCTCCTCTAGTGGAACACCTAGGAATACATGAGCAATTTCTAGGGATATGTTTTTTTCAAATGATTTTGAAATTAACATCTTGGCTTTATAATTCATATATTACCGCAAAACCATAACCTTTGTTTGTAAAGTTAAAATTATCAAGCTCCTTTTTCTTAGAGCATCAACAACTTTTTTCGAATTTATAGACTTGTGTTTTAAGATGAAATTGAAGGAAGATAAATGCTCAACCTATGTGGCACTTCTTTCTTTTAATTTGTTTTGATATGCCAACTCTGAAGGCATCACAGTCAACTTCGAACACATGATTAAAGTCGGGTAGTGCGAATACCGGAGCATAAGTAATTAACTTCTTCAAACATTCAAAACTAATTTGGGCTTGTTGGTTGCAATAAAATTGCGTGGCTCAAGTTTTTGACGAACTTGCAATAGAAAAAGTCTAAACCATGGGACTGTCCCACTTTTGTAAAATAAGAAGGTTGCAGCTAGTCTTCAATGGCTAGAATTTTATCTAGATTCATCTCTATGCTTGTTGTTTTTATTATAAAACACAAATAGTTAGTTTAGTTGTTATGAATTTACATTTTGTCGTGTTAGCAAACAATCGTTGAACACGGCTTGAAAAGCAATATGTATGTGTTGTTAATGTTCTTTCATCATTTAGCTATATATTAGGATTTCATCGAAATAAACTGATATAAAGTTTTCATAAAAAAGATTGAAACACTTTATTCATTCAGCGCATGAATGTACTTGGTGCGTTAGATGGTCCATACAACACACCATCCATTCGTATAAAATGTCACAAGTTTTAAAATTTGTTTTTCATTCGTCCTTGGGGATTACTTCAATTTGGTGATATTCACTCTTTAAATCTATCTTGGAAAAGGTTGTGGCTCCCTTTAGTTGATCAAAGAGGTCGTCGAGTCATGGAATTGGACCTATATTTAATGGTTATCATGTTCACTGCCCGACTATAAATGTTAATTCTCTAGAAAGATATCCATGGGTTGGAGCTCAATCGAACTAATCCTTTTTTAATCAAGCCATCGACTGGCGCTGAAGTTCTTCATGTTCCATAGGAGACATTCGATAAGCGGAATGATTCAGAATGACGGAACCGGGGATCAAATCAAAAGTGTGTTGAATTTTGTGCATGAGAGGTAAACCCATAGGAATTTCTTCTAGAAAGATATCAACAATCTCATGTATCAACGATTTAACCTCTTGCGGAATGGAATGGAGCTCGGAGTTGGCTTATGCTATGAATAAGGCAAATCTAATTGTTGCCTCCTTCAAAATTTTCAAGAATAACGATTGATTCATGGTTTGGGATGATGATTCTCAAGGGAGTTCTTTATTCATTGGTGTTAGGACAATATGGCTTCGATCCTTAGTCAAGGAAAATGTGTTTGCAAACCCATCAGGGTTTGTTCAACGATCTTATTTCCATGGATCCCAATAATAGATGGCAAGCGTCAATAAGAATCACATCATAACACACCTCGTGAAACTTTTGTTCAATAGAAACTAAACAAAGCATTGTTTGGTGAATTTAATTGCGTTACTCTTCTTGAGCCAAGTGAGTTGGTATGGTTGAGGATACGGTTTGTAAGCAATCCAAGTTTTACCCCTATTATAGTGGAAGCTACATTTTCATAGCTTCCCCATCTATAATAAGTTTGCAAACATTATTATTAACTATAAACTGAGTCATGGACATGTCATGATGAAGCCATTCATTGTCGAAGCTGTATTTAGTGTTCAATAGCCTTTTGAGAACAAATAGTTCTCATTCATCCACTTGAATGATTTGTTCCTCATTGAGAGGGTTGTAACTGCTCTCATATTGAACTTCTTACTCTGAATTCACTTCTTCAATGAAAGAAATTAGTTGATGATTTAGGCAATTGGTAGCGATATGGTCAAATCCATGACACTTAAAACATCTACGAACATAAGAATTTGGTGACATCTCCATGGATCCTCGATTCAATCCTCCTTTTTTTGCCGCTGAATTATCCTTGGCACTTCAAGTACTTCAATTTTTATTTTAACATGACACACACACACACACATAACGTGAATGTGAAGATTTCTCTTATTAGTTGTTATGATCGATCCTTCCCCTAACCCGCGCGTTCTAACTTCTCCTTCGAGACTGCAATCACTAATTATTAGTCCTAATTTTAATAAAACTTGCCAATAAGATTATTAAACATAACCACACATTATAACACTTAATCATACAATAATATAAATAAATTAATTTATTAAAATCTCAATTATACCTTATAAACATTTGGTCTGCCCTAACTCATTTGAGCTCAGCAGAGAAATTATTCCCTACGGAGTACGCACGCAGCTCTGCGTGTGTTACTCCACTAATATGTCGCCATGTGTGCTGTATCGGAGGGTTATTAAAGAGGTTCAGCGCGTAGTTATTAGGGGTTATTGGATGGTTATTGTGGCTTTATTAGAGTTAATACTCTAATAACCTCCCAATAATCCCGCAATAACACTAAAAAAATTTAAAGTAAAACTGTGGAGGTTATTGGAGCAGAAACATGAAGGGTATTGGAGGTTGTTAGGAGGTTATTGGGCTGAATAACCCTCCAATAACCCCTCAATAACCTCCGCGGTTCTGCTCCAATAAATGGGGCCAATGTAGCACACTTGGCGGTATATTACTGGAGTACTCCGTAGGATTCCTTTTTATTCTTTTTTAGTCGTAGTTTGTTTCAACAGATTATTAAAGGCTTATTCCTTCTCTTGCCTTCGACCTTGATTCAATCCATAGCTGCTTGCACACGTCTTCTTCCTCTCCATCGACCTTGTCTTTCACCTTACGCAAGCACGGTAACAATGCACGAAGCCGATCCTCCTTTTTTACTCTGTAAGCAGAGCTCGGACTCGACTTCGAAGGTTTTCTCCTTCAACTTCTTCTTCTTCCTCTTCCACTGCACGCACTCGGTTCTTCTGCTTCGATCTCAACGAACTCAATAGAGCGTGCACTCAGAGGCTTCAACTCTCCTTATTTCTCTTCCTCTACTTTCTCTTTTGAGAACAGAACGAAGGTTACCTTCTTCCTCCTCCTACTTCTTCAGCTAGGGCACACACGTTCATTCCCTCTCTTGATCTCTTTGTTTTTCTTTCTCTCAATCTCTCCCGCTATCTCTTGTTCGTTCGCTTCTAATTGATGGTTTGAATGGAGAGATGATCGAATGATAGTGATATGTTTGATTCGAGAGGATGTGTCTCCCTAACCGCCAGTATCCGTTTATTATTATTTTTATTTATTAATTTTATTATTAATTTTTTTAACTCTATGTTATTACATCTATAATGTGTTCTTTTTAATTTGATCGCCACTAACTTGACAACATGTTCTTGCAGTACTTCTTTGAATTCAAGATTTTGTTCAGCTGTATGTAGCAACTCATCCAGATCCAATCTGCCCTCGAATTCAGAAATGTTGATTTTGATTCTGAAATCTATTTACACGGCTTAGTATTCATATAGGCTGTCATCCTAACTAGATTATTGATGGAATTTGTTCTCTTCTTCCTTTCCAATCACCTCATTTCGTGATTCTTGTTGTCTCTCTCTAAAATCCCGATGTTCAAGAACTGTCAATATCTCTTGCAAGTTGCAAGCGACAAATTTCTCGTTGCAAGTCTTTCATGACTAATTCTTCGGCTGGACGTACGTTGTTTTTTCTCTGCGGCGTCCTGAATGTTTTATTGCCTGCTGTTTTGATGGAAGAAGTTCAAAGAGGGAAGAATGCAGTCGCTGATACCACCTGAAACGGGAGACACAGCAGGGAAGAAACAAGAACACAGAACACTATCTATTGCAAGAAGCTAAAACCAAAATTCAGGTGATTCTTCATGGCGAACACTGAGAAAGACAATAGTGAAACCTGAAAACGGAAAACTGTAATCCAGAATTTAGAGAAAAGTTAATACAAAAGCCTTCAAAATGAGAGGCAGTGGGGATGCCTGATCATCACCTGATTCAACTCTACAATAAAAAAACTGCAATTCCGTTTAAAGAAACCGACAGGGTACACAGATAGGACCCTAAAAACTGCTCTCCCTAAGCAGAAATTAGACATAAAATAAGAAAAGAGAAGTAATTACAAATATGAGACTCCCTTCCCAAACAACATAGAAATATCAGCTCCGGCATCAACCACTTTATCGTAACTGATGAGTAGGTGACAAAATAAGGATTGAAAGCTTTAGCATTACATATTGTGTAATACTAATTAAACTATCATAAGCATACCCAAGAAAAGACAACTGAAAGTAAGCGTTTCATAGTACTAGTTGTTCTTTGTTAAGGATATAATGTTTGATAAAAATAGTGAAGAAAACACACTTCGTATTTACTAGGCAACTATTGAAAGTGCACCAATAATTACCTGCGATTTTTAAGATTTTCACTCTAAGGTACGCAAATGATGAATAAAATATTGCATTTTCTTGATTCTGTGTTGCAGTTATTTCAATCTACTTAATGCAAGGATTAATGGCATGTTAATATAGAATTAATTTGTATGCAACCAATCATATAGTGTGAAACATGTTTAGGAGTCTTCCAATTATAAAACCTAGATCTTTACTAGTTTCACATGCAATGGAACAATTTTCTTCTTTCTTTTTTTTTTTTTCTGATGAACCTTTTCTCGTGCTTAGTCTGCAAAATGTTAGGTGTCTCCATTTTTTGCTTGCTGCATGATTTTATATGTTTTTAAAATATTGTTCTCCACTAACAGTTTATTTTTTGATAGGGACTTGGAATTGATAGATTAGTGATGCTTCTTACTAATTCTGCCAGCATTAGGGACGTTATAGCATTCCCTGTTCTCAAGAGTCAGCAGTAGGATTTCTTCGGAAAAGCAAAGATTACCATTTAGAGCGTGCCTCCTGTAACTTCATTTAATAATCTATTAATTTTAATGCCTCTATTTTAGATTCCTTCAAGGCTAACTTCCATATATATATATATATATATTGATGATTGGTCACTACAAGAAGACAATAAGAGTTCGCCTTTTGTTCAAATTAAACCAATGGCAGAAAGAGCTCGAGAACTTTTCGAATTTTGTTTCTTTCATGCTTGTATGCCAGATTAATTTATCTTGCCGATTTAAGGGTATTGGTGATTGAGACTTTACATTCCATGTATCGCGGTTTATTCAGCAAATCAATGCCATTTTTTTGTATTTATGATTATTTAAACAATAGCCCCACATTAGCATAATGTAAGTTTTACTGTCACATACTGCGGAAGCTATTTTGTTCTTTTATGAGTCGCCTTATTGAGATGATCTGTCATGCAAACAGCATTCAATTTCATTTGTTTTTAGTTTTATTTTTATGTTTTACTTCTTTGTAATGCCTTTCTGCATGATAAAAAAAAGTTAATGAAACAGTAGTTGCTTTTCATTCTTGTAAAAAATGCCAACTGGAGGAATAAAAAAAAGGTGCATTTATTTATTTTATATTTTGAAACTGAAGCTGTTACATTTGAGAAAGCTTTTTGTTTAGTTTATAGAAACAAAAGGATTTCAAAGAATAGGCTTTGATGCCATGCTTTGCCTAAAATAACTGGACTTTCAGGCATTGGTGATGGATTTGATGTAATCTTTGCTTCAGCTAATCCTTATTTTTCATACCTCAAATATATAATTTCGAAGAAACAATTCTCTTTGAACTAAGACCAATGATTTCTTTTATGTTGCCTTGTACTTTATCTTAGATGTTTGGTTTGTTGAAAAAGTGTTATGGTATAAAATGAATGTATTGCAGAATTATTATATTTGGAATGTTTTTTTTCGAATTATTTCATTTATTGTAAAATGAACTTCTGATATCATAATTTTTTATTTGGGTTGAAAAAAAAATGAATATAAATTATTGGTGGGAAAGAATGGTGGTGATGGTGGTTGTAATTGTAGTCAGAGGAGGCGGTTGACAGCTGGGTGGGAAGGAGTGGTGGTGATGGTGGTTGTAATTGTAGTCAGAGGAGGCGGTTGACAGCGGTAGCGGTGGTGGTGGTGGTGACGAACAATGATGATGGTGGGAGGTAATGGTTGGTGGTGGCAGGTGATGACAAGTTGGGATAGGTGGTTGTGCAAGTGGTAGGGTTGTCAATTTGGCTCGTTGTCGTGAACAGCTCGTGTTCGGCTCGTTAAGCAGCTCGTGTTCGAGTTGTTCAATGATGATGGTGGGAGGTAATGGTTGGTGGTGGCAGGTGATTACAAGCTGGGATAGGTGGTTGTGCAAGTGGTGGTGGCAGGCGGTAATGGTGGTCAGAGGTAGTGTCGGGCAAGCATGGTAGTGGTGGCAGGCAATGGTGTGTGGAGGTAATAGCTGGTGGAGGCGGTGGTTGGTGATGGTGGTTGTTGGCAGCCAGTGTAGGTTAAAGGCGTTGGATAGCGGGCGGCTGTAGTGGCAAGTGGCAACACTTTTCGTAGTTATGTATTTAGAATTCAGTCATATCTAACAAATATCAAATACAAAGAAAATGATTAAAGGAATGACTTCTAAGTTCATTCGTGTTTTACACTAGTGTTTATAATTCCTTCCATCAAACACCTAAATTTTAAATCTTTCAAAGAGGAATGCATTTGTCAAGCAAACAATCCTTTAAAAATAGCGGGCGGCTGTAGTGGCAAGTGGCAACACTTTTCGTAGTTATGTATTTAGAATTCAGTCATATCTAACAAATATCAAATACAAAGAAAATGATTAAAAAATGATTAAAGGAATGAATTCTAAGTTCATTCGTATTTAACACTAAGTTTATAATTCCTTCGATCAAACACCTAAATTTTAAATCTTTTAAAAAGGAATGCATTTGTCAAGCAAACAATCCTTTAAAAAATTAAAATTCATAACATCTAATAGATTTCTTTTATTTGTTGATCAAACAACCCCTTAAAAAAGTAAAAGGCATAACAATTATTATTGCCGTTGCAATTTTGAAATATTTTTTTTGCATGATTAAACTTAATAAATAAAGTAGTTTTTTCTTTCATTCTTATAAACATGTCAACATGTTTTTTGAAACGTGGTGATTGATGGTTGTCTTATGAAACGATTCAAAATGAAAAAGAAGTGTTTCTTAAAAAAGCTTAGGTTTTATTTTATTTACCAAAAAATATTCAAAACAAGACAAATTTACTTGTATGTTTACTTGGAGTGATTGATTTTTTTTTTTTTTTGGACCAAACGATGGAGCGACATTATTATGGGCTATAGTTCTTATTTGTAGTGTGAGCGAATAAAAGAGCGTTTTAGTTTTCGCAAAGCTTAACCATAAGCATTTCTATCATATCTAATTAATCATGAAATTCTCATTATAGAAGATTGAATTTAGTCATCACCCCTTCCAATGCTAATAGTCTTAGGTTATAATAGAAATGGGATTAATGATATCCCTTGGTTAGAAAATTAATAAGGATTCAACTTTATAGTACGTGTTATATATTTTATCAATTAATTGTTTCAAGTTCAAGTTTTATTCATTAGATACAAAATTAGGTTCAAATAAGATTAAAATTTGTTAAAAGAGCTCTATACACTTAATTTGACTTCCTATTATGTGTTTGACTAGTGTTTAAACAATGTTGAACTTGTTCATTTTTGAACTTATAAGTCCATAGATTGATTTTAGTTACGAGGATTATTTTTCAATTTTTGTTCATACAGAATGATATACATTCAATTTTGTTTTTTTCAATTTGTTTGGTTTTGTAAATACTTTTATAGCCTACAATTGAATCAACATATTTATTTTATAGATGATTTTATAACATCTTTTTGATTCAACCAGTTGTGATAAAAGTTAGTCGCCTTTATTGTAAATTATAACTTATATGTAAGCTATGCCTTGTTAAAAGTATAGTTTGTTATTATATTAACTTTTTGTCCTTTAAATTTTTTTGGCATAAATGTTCTCTATGTTATTTTAGAGAAATGATAAATTGTTTTAAATTTGAATCATGTTCAAATAAAATGATAATTATCTTCAAATTTTGAACTTCGGTGAAACTTTTAATTAGACATTACCTAACTTAGAGTAAATTTAGTTGAACATGTTTGGACTTGGTTTACTTCAAACCTAGATCAAAATTATTCTATCATCTCCAAATTTTAGTCAAACCATAATTGAACAAGTTGGAAACTTGTTCAATTTCTTTTTTTTCTTTTTTCAGATTTTGCAGAATTAATGTAGCACATGCATGAAAGGTTGTTGAACCAATCACAAGGGTCAAGCAAACAAGAACTATTGTCCAAATCACAAGCCAATCTAAGCCAATCTAATTTTTTTTCTTTTAATTTAGTTTTATTTTTTAAAGTCTAGCTTTATGTTTTGATCCTATCAACCTATTATTCATCAAGCATTTTATTCTTTTTGTGAAAAATAATAATAATATTTTGTTGTGGGATGTTTATTGCTCTCCCTGCAATCACCATTTTTTTCTACTTAAATCTCACGCAAAACTCTACCGAAATCCCAACTTCAAGTGGTAGGTCAAGGCTATGATTAATTTGAACTAGTATTATTTTTTTATCCTTTAGCCAAATCTAAATCCCTATAAAATTTAGTGAAAAACTCCATGCCAAATCAGCTACTTTTTCTTTTAGATAACTAGAGCTTTTAATGTTATTTTTTCAAGCTAAGAAACCCTTTTCATGGCAAAATTAGGTTTATGTAAGACTTAGTCTCCAAATAAATTCTTTTAAATAAATTCTTAGTCTCCAAAATTTAGTGGGCAAATTAGGTTTATGTAACATCTCTCCAAAATTTAGTGGGCAAATTAGGTTTATGTAAGACTTAGTCTCCAAATAAATTCTTTTAAAAGGAAATAATTAAAATGCCAAAAAAAATTATAAATATTTTTAGGAACATTTAAACATCATATAATAAAATTATTTAACTAATTATAATCATTGGGATTAGCTTTCTTCTCTAGTGTAAAGGCTAAAGTAAGATTTAAGGGTTTTAAATTTTTGGGCCATATTTTGTATAATTTTGTGTTTCTAATAGTTTGACCCATCTAAATCTTAGCTTATTAATTTCAAAATGTCAAAGATATCAATTGAAGCATCCTAGCTCAAGATAACTTATCTCTCTAAAGCAAGCCCTAACTATCACCCTAACATAATTGTTATCTAAGCAAGAAACTAGATTTGAAGAAGAACCTACAGAAAGAAGTGTTTTTGCAATAGATTTTGGATAAAACTTTTTTAAAAAATATATTTTTTTTTAATCAGCTTCTTGCACTATTACATTATATCTACAACTTCAATTCACATTTATAAGATTAAGCTAAAGTTAACTAACATGAAGCAATTTGAGGGACAAGCCAAAATGAGTAATGAACTAAATGTTTGGGTAAATAATCATAATGGTTAATTAGAGCAAATTTATTAAATCCTAGTGGATAATAGCAATAATTACTAACCTTTTTTTGAAGTCATGATGGGCCAAATTGTTTAGTTGAACATTAGGCTGTGAACAACAACTATAGCAACCACCTAACTCCTCTCATCTAGGAATGTACGCGCAGAGAAGCAAAGTTATGTTAAGTATGAATAAGACCACAAGAATTATCTTAGGGTAGATGATTAAATTGGGACTATTGAAAAATTGGTGGCTTAACTAGAAATGTAGCATTAGAAGCATTCATGTTTGATGGAGTCCATAACCCCAATAAATTTCTTGAATAGTTCGACAACATGGATTTATTTGCTTGTTATAAGATGGTTGATAATTAGAGAGTGACTTTATCAAAGAAAAAAAGATTGTTGGTCGTGTAAGAATTTACTAGTCCAATATTTGGATAAAGAAAGACAGACCAGGAAGAGATGATCCCAATCTTCTTGAGAATATTTCATGGGTAATCAATGAATCTTAAGAAACATAATATGTCTATCATTAAAACATGAACACCTCTAAGGATCTAATGGCATCATTCTAATAATAATGATTTCTCACTTATTAATAAATTTATCATAGGGGTTGGAATGGACATTAACACCAAGATTGAGTTATAAGACCCTCAAACTTAGAAAATGAATTTAATTATACCCTCCTTTTTGGGAAAAAAAAACTCATCAATCTACGTGAGTGGAACATAATCTAACTCTTAATATATCTTACAATCTAATGCTAGATCTAATTTTCCACATATTATTGTTTTTAACACTAAAGCCATACTTAAAATCGACCTTAATGGATAACAAGGTTATCACTCTCTTTAAATGCCATAAAAAAAGAATATAAAAATGTAAATGCAAACCTTGCTTTTTATTATTCATGATATAAATAATAAGAATATTGCGGAGCTCATGATGATATACCCCTTTGAAGATGATTTGAAAAGCTTGATAAGGCACCCCATGAGTATGATGATATATCTAGCTTATAACCATAATTAATTTAAAAACTGGTTATGAGAAAAAAAATTTATTGTACCATTAATTTGTTGGTAGCCCCCTTATTGTGGCAGGATTAAGATCAACGTAGATGGGAGTTGGAAGGCCATTGTTGCTAGTGTTGGGGGTGTTTTCAGGAACCATTTGGGACACTGTTTATATTTTTTCTCTTCTCTTGTGCACGCACATTCTCTCATTGAGGCTGAGGGCTGGGCTATATTTTTTTTGTTTTGTTAAATTTTGTGATTTGTGATTTTTAATTTGGTCCTCCCTTAAAATTAAAACTGATTCTATTGCAGATCTGAACTACATCTCCAGAAAGACAAAACCTTTCGGGAATTTGCTTATCTATCTCAATAGAATATGGATATACATTGACATGCATAAACTCAAGGTCCAATGAAATTTTATTTATAGAGAAGGTAAATCACTTGCTGATTGGCTAGCAAAACATGGCTCTTTGGGGGTATATGTTGGTGTTGTGCCTCCCAAGAATCTTAAAATTTTTTTAAGGGGTGATCAATTAGATCTACATTATATTCAAAGTCAATTACGAGTTGGTGGAATGCTAGTAGTCCTAGATTTATATGTCTATTTTCTTATTTCCTTCTTTATTGCATTTGGTTTCTCTATTACAGGCTACTTAATTCTTTCTTGGGTTTTCATGGAGACATGCTAATCTTGTTGTTGGTTGTTGATTTTGGTTGTTATTTCGATCTCATCATGTGTTTGTAATGTTTTTGAAGGTTGTATCTCAAAATTGGGTGGTGTTATTCATAGCTGCATCTTACATTTTGGGGGTTTTACTGAAAGATTTAATTCGTGGGCTCTCTCCATACTATATATTTTGTAACATTTTGTGTTCAAAGGTGTTATTCACGGTTTTACCTTGCATAGTGGCGGTGTTATCAAAAGGTTCCCTTCCCGGGCTCTCTGTAAACTGTTTTGTTTTATTCTACATTTTGGTGGTGTTATTCCTGGTTTGCTGGCTAGTTGTATCACTCTGCATTTTGGTGGTGTCTTTGACGGCTTTATCTCTCTATGGTGGAGTTATTGATGGTGGTATTTTTTTAATTTTTTTATTGACGGGTTTATAACTTATATTTGATAATTAGGATATATTAAAATTTTAAGAAATAATGCTACATAAAATTTGTGATTAAATATTTTACAAATAGAGAAAGTATCCAAATGTAACAATAAATTTAAGCTAATATTTATTAATAATGAAGGGCATCCTAATGAATCCACCACTTGTTGTTGATAATGAAGAGCACAAGTTTGTAGTTAGGACGAATAGACAATTTAAAAGCATGAACCTGTCCTAAATTAATTAACAATTTGATTTAATTTTATTATAAAAATTATATTTTTATTTTGGTATAATGAACTCACATGAATATTTTTTAAAAAGCTAAATTTTTGTTAGTGTAAGATTTAAAAGTATAGGAAGACATTATAATGAATATATGATGAGTAATTAATTACATGATTATTAATTAAATGTTTTTTTTTTCTTACAAGCATTAGAGTTGGTCCCCCTCCCTCCATTCAAATAGAGAGGTTGCCTCTTTTCCTATTTTTGAAATTTTCCTTATTCTTACAAGCATTAGAGTTGGTCCCCCTCCCTCCTTCATTCAAATAGAGGGGTTGCCTCTTTTCCTATTTTTGAAATTTTCCTTATAAGTACTAAGGTTAATGTATGAGATAATTTATTTCTTATTTTACTAAATGAAGATGTTATTGATTGAGAAAAAATTACAATTTTATTTAAGACTTGGTGGCCAATCGAAAGAAGTGGAGATTTGGTGATATTGCATAATCCTATTATTTTGATGATAAGTTTATTTATCTTCATTTTTTTTCTTTCTTAACTTTAAGGCAAATTAGATTCTTCTTATAGGATTCTTTTCTTTTCAATCACCACAATGTTTCTTACACAAATCTCTCACAAAATCCTAACTTAATCCTAAGATTAAGTGTTTGGCCAAAATTATAATAAACTTAACCTATTTTAATTGATGTGTCACCTAAATTTAGAACGCATGATGTGGAAAAAAATTGGTTAAATATTTTTCTAATAATTCTAGAAAGGGGTTAATGGTTTGTTGGGTTTACATTTAGTGTGGGTTAGGTTTGAAGCACCAAAATAGCTAAAGCAGACACTTGAATGACCCAAACTTAGAGTAGATTATTGAACTTCAAAAAGATTGTATTAGAAATTGGAACAATGAGAATTTCTAAAATAAAATAAAAATTATAGAAATTTATGTCAAAAATTTATCTAGAAGTTTCAAATTGCTTTGAAAATTTATAATAATTTTTGGTACATTTTATTAAGCCTAGGCGTCAAAAAATCCTTATTTGGTCAAATGAACTAGAATTATTTAAAGAATTTTATGGGCAAATATCAAGCATAAATAATATTTGTGAAACTCTTGAAAATGGTATATTATTATATTAAGAATAGTTATGGAGCTTTTCAAGATTTTTGAGAGGTTTCATGGCTATCAATTGTCCTATAAAACAAGACTATAACTTATTTAATTAGATGGTAGGTTGGCAGCCTATGTGCTTAGGGTTTAAAATTTATGCTCAAATATTACTATAAAATTGTAAATATTGGGGGAAAATATTGAATGACAACAAAATTCAGAAACGCTTTATACATAAAAAAAAAAAAATCTAATCACATACCATTGTGATGAATTGAAGTAGCTCACAAACCTCTTTTCAAAGTGAGGTCGTCCAACAGGATGATTCCCTTAAGTTTTTCTCACTCAGAATATTATCAGAACAACATAAAACTCATCTTTTTCATTCTTTTAAATAATCATAAATATTTAACAATAATATAACTTTTCTCCATAAAGTTGAATTAATTTGCACTTATGAATGACCTTAGCTTCACTCTATTTATCATGAAAAAGATGAAGATTTTTGGAAAATAGGAAGAGTGGTGGATGTACATGGATTAGATTTTTAAATTAGGTTCTAATGAAAAAAGATTTTGATTCATTAAGGTTCCCACCAAATAAAATAAATGAGATCATAACAAAATAGTTTAATTTTTTTTATGAACTTCCCACAAATCACAAGATTCATAAACTCGCCATATGTTTAGTTGAAAAAGAATAAAAAAAATTCATTAACCAAGAATCTCAAAAACATTTGCATACAGTACCAAATTGATGTGATACCTAAATTTGAGAGACTTGGAGTGGTGAAAAATGTGTGAATCTCATTCTTTAGAGGCTAGAAGCTGGTATGTGGTTTGTGTGTTGTATTTAGATGGAGTTTAGGTCTCAAGAAGAATGCACTTAACTAGCTCAATCTTATAGTAGATAATTGAATATCAAAAAATAGTATGGTCAATTGGGAAGACATTCAACCTTAAAATAGATTGCTTGCATAGCCTGTGGTAAGATTGGGTCAACTTCCTTCACAACCAAGTAGACTTAAGCCCAGCTGATTTATTACCATCAATGTTATTCAAAGCAGCTTTAATCTCAACTACAGTATGAGCCATATCCAAAGCCAAAATGTTAACAGAAAAACCATTATCAGCAAACAAAGAAAGTAAATCACAGCTAAACGAGATTAACATGAAAGTACACCAGAAAGAATTAAATATTACAATAGATAAGTTTAACATGAGTCCAAAGCAATAATTGACTAGTCTAGAAATACAATTACACCATAGCAACACAAAATAATATGTTCAGTGCATCAAAAATATAAAATGTAAATACTACAACACTTCAACAAGAAAAATAGAGAAATTAGTACATCCACATCTCAATAAAAAAAAAATCTACTCCTCATCCTCATCATCATAATCAACACCACCATCATCATCAACTTCCTCATTTGAATCCTCCTCCATCGGCCTGCTATGCTCACATAGCTAGTAAGGAGGGCAAACTAGAAACTTCACTGATTTTTCACCCTTAATTTACTGATTATGCCTATACATCTCCACTTGGGCTGCATGAAAGCAAGCTTCGTGGTCACAATGGCATTTATTCTGTGATTCCGTATGTGTCAAATAGCCGCAGCTTCAGTCTGAATAATGGAAATATCATTCTCTATGATCTTCAAGCGCTGTGACATTGAGGCCTTTGCTAATAAGAGGTCGAGATATGTAATTTTACCTTAGGGAGATGATTTTCACACTCCAATGCATCTAGGATAAGCACAAATGTAAGGGGGATAGAAGCCCTAGGTATCGCCTCTAAATCGTAAGAGAAGAGTCGGGGAGGAGCTCGTGCAAACCTAATCTAGGGTTGTTTAGGCAGTTTTGTTTCCCAAGTAAGAGTGGTGCCTAGGCGCCATGATAGTGTCATCAAGGTGCTTGGGTATAGTGACTTGGTGTTGGTCTATTGGCGCCTGTGCGCCAGTACACTTCGTGGCACTTTGGTGTCAGGGGTACCGACGTTTATTTGCATAATCCAAATTTGGTCCTGGTCATTTAAATTGAATGTTTTGATCCTCTCCATGTTCTTCTTTACATCAATAAACACACAAATACTAAAGATTAATGGTAAACACTCATCCTCCTTCCCGTCACATCTTCCTTCTCCACTTCCTCATCTTCAACAGAATCTCTTTCATTAAACTGTCAGATGTTTATAAATTATTATTGTAAGACCAATCCTTAGGATAAGATTGTCCCTGTTATATTGGCTTATGTGTTTCCAAACTTAGGTATATCCTTGTCCTATAAGATATACACCACTAGCAGTTAAAATGAAAAGACACTCCATAAGCTCCTCAAATGGTTTCTTTATTGAAACACTTAAATGGAAGAACAGGGTCAAAAATAAGAAGTTAATAGTTAAGATGGTTTTGTCTTATGTCCAAACTCAATGTATCTATAGTAAATCTTAAAGTTCGATTGGGAAATAAGATGTAGAGGATTTGGTTGATCCTACTACTCCAAAGAATATATACAAGTATACAAGTTTAATCACAACGAGAAGACTAAGGAATCACCTCCCTCAAATCACATTGAAAATAAAGCAATTTAATCACAAACCTAACATCAAACAAAAACACTAACAATGCACACCACACAAACAACAGTCACAACACACTAAAAACTAAAACAAACTTGGGTTGCTTCTCAAGACGTACTTAGTTTAACATCATCAACCCAACGAATTCAGATATTTACTTAAGTTGACCCAACATTAAAATCTTATTAATCATAGTACTATCACCACCTATGTAAGAAGTCTTTGTCCATTCACTTTGAATATTCTACCACTTTTAGGATCTTTATCAATAGTACCAATGATCACTCTTAACCCCCTTCAGATCTTTAATCTTTAATTTCATACTCAGTAACTAATGTCTCAATTTTCTATTCCTAAAATGGCTTTCCCCATCACTAATAATCATAATATGGAGAGCTATTGTTTCAATCCATTTTGAGACATAATGCACACCTATCAAAATATATAAATTTCCTAAGAATGGTACGAAGGGACCCATAAAATTTAAACCCCAAAAATCTAAAATCTCAATCCCCAAATAAAAATTCAGAAGCATTTCATCTCGCTTAGATACATTGCCTACTCTCTGACATCTATCACAAGTTTCTATATATATATATTCACATCCCAAATATAGTAGGCCAATAAAATTCAGATTGCCAAAATGTGATAAACAGCTTTATCAACTCTAAAATATCCCTCAAATTCAGAAAATGACATTTCTTAATAATTTTTTGAGTTTCTCTTAAGGGTACACATCACCTTATCATGATCATTAAATTTTCCATAAAGATATGGGTTATCCCAAAAGTAATTTCTGGCATTGTAAATGATTTTTTTTTTCATTGATGGTATGTCATGTCATAAGCAAAACATCACTCACAACAAAATTTACTATGTCAACATACCATGGAATGTGACATTCAGTAATAGCAAAAAGTTATTGATCAGAGAATTTTTTATTGATTTAACCTTCATCAGTATATGGATTTTTTTGATCTAGTCTTGATAAATGGTCTATTATTTAATTATTAGAATATTTCATATCCACCACTTTGATATCAAATTCTTGCATCAAAAGGACCAATCTAATCAATCTTGGTTTAGCGTCCTTCTTAGACATAAGATATCTAATAGCAGAAAATCAGTGTGAACTATACATTTTGTTCCAATCAAATAGGGCCAAAAATTATCAAAAACATATAATTCCTTCTTAGTAGTTATTTAATTAATTTGAGCTTCATTAAGGGTTTTACTTGCATAATATATAGCCTTAAACATTTTATCGTGCATTTGTCCTAAAAATGACCCAATAGCATAGACACTAGCATCAAACATTAGTTCAAATGTTCTCCCCCAATCATGTGAGACTATGATAGGAGCATTGACTAATTTCTCTTCCAGAATATTCAAGGCATTTAAGCATTCATGATCAAAATTAAATAGGACATCATTTTCTAAAAGATGGCATGAGGTTTGGCAATTTTGGGAAAGTCTTTTATATATCGCTTATAGAATCCAGCATGTCTCAAAAAACTTCCAACTCCCCTCACAGTAGTAGAAGGGGGTAGTTTTCAATGACTTGAATTTTTGTTGGGTCTATTGTCATGCCTTTTGCAGATACTTTATTCCTAATTTGATTTCTCGTGAAACTATAAATTAACACTTCTCCCAATTGAGAACCAAGTTAGTTTCTTCGCAGTGTTCCAACATCTTCACTAAATGATCTAAAAAAGAATCAAATGATGGTCCAAACACTGAAAAGTTATTCATAAACACTTCAATTCCTTTCTCAATCAAGTCACAAAAGATAGACACAACTGAAATGTAGCAGGTGCATTTCACAACCCAAAAGGTATCCTTCAAAAAGCAAAAGTATCATAAGGACTTATTATTGTTTTTTTTTCTTGATCCTCGGGAACAATAGGCATTTGGTGATACCTAGAATATCCATCTAAAAAGCAAAAATATGGATGGTTAATATATCTTGTAGCATGCACAATTTTCTTTACATTTAACACTTGCTATTAATGAAATTGTACTTTACAGAAAGGTATTTTTTTATTTTTATTGCAAGTATAACATGCAAGATGATTAAAGAAAAAATGGATTGAAACAAAGGCAAAATAAAGCACTTGGGGAAAAAGGTGCTTTCAGCACACTGACGCTTAAGCGCCAAGCTTAGGCACTAAGGCGCTCTACCATGAGCCCTTGGCACCAGTCCAGTGGTGCCTAAATGCTAGTTATATCCAGCAAACAGAGACAATGGGCCCTTGGCTCCAGTCCAGCAGTGCCTTGGCACCAGTCATTATCCATGCAAACAGAGAGTGGCGTGCTGGCTCCAGTCTAGAGGCGCCTAGGCGCCAGTCCAGCGGCGCCTAGGTGCCAAAACAGTTTGAGGTAGTTTATACAATTGATTATGCATGAATTTAGGAGTTAAGAAGCCTAGGAAGTAGTTCAAATGAGAGAAAGATCAGAGTGGAAGGTGAAAAAAATGATAGTTTAGATCTAGGGTTTATATTTTTGCTACATTTTCTTAGAGAGATTTGAGAGAATTTTGTAAAGGAATATTGTTATTAGTGCAAGGAACATTTGGAGATCACTTGGGGAGGAGCTTTCGCTACTTTTTAAGGGAGAAAGTTTAGTGTTTCATTTAACATTGTCTTGTATTAGTTGTAAACTCATTTTCTCTTTATTATAAGATGATGAATTGTAGTGTTTTCATAATGCGCTGTGAGTAGATCTTTTATACCCTTCTCTTGTGATGAATTAGTAGTTAGTGTAGGATATTTGGTTATATTTAGAATAGGTTTTTTATCATTAAAGTGATGGTTTTACTTTGTTCTTAATTTACTTATCATTCTGGCCAAGCTATATGTTAAAATTTGTTGTGAATCCATAATGACTCGAGTTAGTTATGACATAAACAACTAGGAGAAACCACATTGCAATAATATATGAAGTAAAAGTAGTCCCTAGGGCAATATAAATAGATAGGGAATTAGGCTTTGATGGTTTAAAATTTGGGTTTCTGGGGTGACAAGCAGAAACACTAATCGAGTTTGAACCAAACTTCTTTATGCACTCAAAAGATGGTAATGAAGAGGTTTTCTCCTATTTTTCACTTGCTAAAATCTCTATTCTAAGTGTATCACTCCTACACATTTACTTATGTCATTGCAAGAGAAGGGTAGTAGCATTTAAATTTTATTCTTTCTTAATTTAATTAGCTTTAGTGGAATTAAATTAGAAGTAATTTGATAGAATTAGTGATAGTTTAATAGAATTAACAATCATAACTTAGATCAACTATATTTCCAGGTTAAGACTCATTTTAGTAGGCTAGAAATTTTCTTAGGAGTAAATCACAGCCTTCCCCGTGTGATTGATAATCCAGACTCAATAATTCAATATTACTTGAACGGTACATATACTTGCGTGGCAATCCTTATGTGTGTTGCTTCATCATTGTTAAACTCGAGTTCTAAAATTTATATACCTATTTAAGATTTCAAATATTTTATCTATAGCCTCTAGGTTAGACCAGATGTTGATCAAGTTTTTGGCGTCGTTTTTCAGGAAGTGCGACGGTGTATTTGACTTAGGAAACTTTTAGTTGAATTAATTACTTAGATTTGGAAAAACATATTGTAATTTTTTTTGTGTAAGTGTTTGTTTGTTTGATTAAAAAAAGAAGAAAAAAATTTTAAAAAATAAAACAACAACAAAATTAGTATATTTGAGTCTTTGTTTAGTGTGTTTTAGTGATATTTACTCATTGAACCTTTAGTTGTGTATGCGTAGTGTAGGATCTTCAGGACTTGCACCCTACGATTCAGAGCTAGAGAGAATAATTAGAAGGATTAGAAAATAGAAAGGACTTTACTAATTCTTAGAAGAAATGGTGAATATTCAACAGAACAATTTAGATAATGAACATCATAACGTGGATAGGCCATTAAAGGAGTACACTAATCTATGACAGCTGAAATTCACTTAAGTATTGAAACTCCTACTGTATAAGCTAACACATTTGAATTAAAACATGTTATTATCCAAATGGTACAGAAAAACCTATAAAGATGATAATGGTTGATCCTTTAAATTTGGCTACAAACAATTTTCAATGGTCTTATGAAAGGATAAATCCTATAAAGATAACTAGTGTTCATGATATAGATGTGTTTTCAATTCTTAATTCTCAAGCAGCATTTATATCTAGGAAGTTAGATAAATTTGGAATAAACTAACCTAAAAAATCTCACGTAATTGAGGGAAATTTGAAAGGACAAATGGTTGATTCTAACACTTCATCATTTGAGACTTTAAATGCAATTAACAACAGACCTAACAACCCTTATAACCCTTATTAACAACCCTTATTCTAACTTCTATAACTCAGGTTGAAAGAACCATCCTAAGTTTAACTGAAATAATAATTTTGGTGGGAGAAACCAACAATAAGAAAATAATCATCCAAATCCTTTAGGAAATTGGAATAACCAGGGTAATACCAACTATTGACATTCTTATCCACCGGGCTTTAACAACAATCCACAATTTAAAGAGAAGAAGTTGTCTCTGGAAGAGGTTGCATTACAAATGGGAAATCAACAGCAAAGTCAAGGTGCTGCAATAAGGAATATAGAGAATCAATTGGAACAAATTCCTAACTCACTTAGCAATCGACCTCAAGGAACTCTTTCTAACAGCACTGAGATAAACCCTAAGGAGAAGAATAGTGAGCAAATTAAAGTTGTACAACTAAGAAGTGAAAGAGAGATGGAGGATGTAGTTCTAAAGGAGACTGAGGTTGAAAAAGAAACTGTGAAAACTGAAAAATCTAAAGAACATGTTTCTAAGGTTTGAAAAAAAATCTATCCTACGAATATTAATTTAAAAAAAAACACACCCTCCATTTAATCAAAGACTTTAAAAACAGAAGTTGGATCAACAAATTTCAAACTTTTTAGAAATATTTAAGAAGTTAACTATTTAAATTTTTTTTGCTGAAGCTCAGGAACAAATGCCCAGTTATGTAAAGTTTATGAAGGAAATCCTTAATAAGAAGAGGAACTTTGGAGATTATGAGACAGTTGCACTTAGTAAGAAGTGTAGCGCTATAATTCATAAAAAACTTCCTCAAATACTTAAAGATCTTAGGAGTTTTGTTTTTCCTCGCACAATAGTAGAAATTTTTTTTGAAAAAGTTTTATGTGATCTTGGAGCAAACATCAACCTTATGGCTTTATCTTTTTTCAAAAGGTTAGGTTTAGGAGAAATTTCTCCAACTACTGTAACCCTTCAGTGAGTTGATCGATCGATCACTTATCCAAAGAGGGTTATAGAAGATGTATTAGTTAAAGTGGACAAATTTATATTTTCTATTGACTTCATTGTGTTAAATATGGGGGAAGATAAAACAATTTTATTCTTTTAGGGAGATCTTTCCTAGCTACCGGACGAGCTACGATAGATGTGTAAAAAAGGGAATTAACCATAAGAATAAATGAACAAGAAGAGAAACCCTTTCAAAACGCTATAGAGTGGCTGTAATAATGTCATTCAAACTAATCATGTCTTGTTGGTTGAATGATAGTAGAGGACATGGGTCTAAAGTTTTTCTTGTTTTTTTTTCACAACTTTGTTTTTTTATTTTTATTTTTTTTATTTTTTTTTTATTTATTTATTTTTTTTTTGTGATAGCAATTTGCTTCTTATGTCCCTCATTTATTTATTTTTTTGTGATAGCAATTTGCTTCTTATGTCCCTCCTTTACAATAGTTTGATGAAGAAGAAGGTAGATGTTTATACAAGCATTGAGAAGTTTATGATCGTGGTGTTTATGTGGCTCACTAGAGACAATTGCAATAGATATCAAATAAAAGAGGGTGTAGTATACATGGTGAGCCAGAAAGAGATCTTGAAAGTATAGTGGGTTTATTTTTTCTTATAGATTTATCTATCTCACACATAAAGTTTCATTTTTACACGCATAGTACTTTTCCTATAGATTAATATGAATTTGACTATTAAAATATGATAATGAGTGTTACGTTTTATGATGTGATTTATGATTTGAGATAAATAAACATGAAAGTTTTAAGTGATACGTACGTCAAAGCCCCTTATATTAAAAGGTCTCGTGTCCAGACATAAATTTTGCGGCCCTTTAATTGAAAGAAGGTGTCAAAGGTGATGAATTTAAATCTACATATATTTTGCTGCTGATGAAAAATAAAATCGTTGACGCTTATCCGTTTTCCTTTCCGACGGCAGTTTAAGCAAGCTTTAAGCTCTGGTTTCTGAATTCAGATCGTTTTTCCAAAACCATCAAATCTTTTGTGAAAACGAAGGAGTTAGATCGATAAAATAGATCGAGAAAAGGTCCACAAGAAATTGAGATCGCTTACGCGTTGGGGAGATGTCGGTTGCTGCGACTGCAACTAGGGTTAAGGTGGACGCAAGCGGGAAGAAGACGGAGATCTCGACTTCAAAGCTAAAGTCAGTAACTTCGGCTTCCAAGCTAGAGGTATGTCTTTTCCGGCGAATCCTTCAGTAATTTCGTTTGTTCTTTCTTCCTTGTCATTTCTGTTACTGGCTACTTGGTGCCCTGGTGTAATAACAGCTTCTAGGCATTTGCCCCCGACTAAATTTAGGCGCTGATGTGTTGTTTCGTGTTGTATCGCTGTGTTTTTATTTTTAGCTTTTAGATTTTATTTATTGTTTTATTGGTTTCGGGATGGATTTGGGGCTATTAATTTCCTGCTTGTATTTGCAGTTATTTTTACATTATTTTATGCTCTAGTTTCTGTTTTTAAGGGCTTTTTGGCTCATTATTATTGGGAATACAATTGTATCAAGATGTCTGCACTATCAGATGCTATGATTGGTCTAGTGTTATTATGTTTGGATATGTATACGTTTTCATGTATTGAATTTATTTTATTGATTATTGTCTCGAGACTTGTGAAATTAAGATAACTCTTTATGATTTATCTATTTGTAAATTTATTTTCTTTTCCACTGTTGGAATCGAACTCAGACCAGAGGGGACTCACAACGGACAAACAGATGTTCGACCAACTAATATAAATACTCATCGTTATATATATATATATATATATATATATA
>NW_018164829.1:257046-277090 GCF_001263595.1 Phalaenopsis equestris | reverse complement strand
ATATATATATATATATATGAGGGGGGTTAAGATGGGAAGGGTGAAAAGTGCTCATGATGTGGAAAAGGGAGGGGGCAGGGAGTTTATGATAAGTACATGATAAGAGTCTCTATTGGATTTAAGAGAATGTTGTGATGAGAATAATGTAAGCAACATGAGATAGCACAATTATTTAAGTAACTTGAGGGTTGTAGGGGTAAGACATGAACCATAAGAAGTGCTTGATGAGAATAATGTAAGCAACATTAGATGACACGATATTTATATTGAATCAATGTTTGTCCATTGACGTCAGCAAGACCCTATTAACGAGCATAAATTGAGTCGAAAAGGGAGAGTAGAGATGAAAAAAAGAAAACTAAAGAGAGAAGCTTTGAAGATTTTATTAGATTTTCTAACAGTGAATTATTAACCTCATCCTCTAACCTTCTATTTATATGTTTTGTTTAACATTCAGCTCTATAGGAATAACTAAATTTGAGTAATATAAATAAATTTACATAATAATGTTTGATAAAGCTTATTATAAAAATATCTGTCTTGCTAGCTTACAGCTAAGTACTTGGGCAACTTTTGATAACTTCCAAGATGAGTTTCTCAATATGAATTCTCTTGGATGTATTATCTAGCGAGTTCTCTTAGGAAGTTTATGCGACTAACTTTTGGCATTTTGATTCTTTCATTTGGCAAGTTCCATGGGTCAGCTAATTGGCGACTAGATGAAAATGCTTCTTTAAATGAGTTCAAAATTTTGACGAATTTGGTTCATGTGCTAATGATTTAATGAATCCAATTCATAAATATGATTTGGTTGACTTGCACTGATATTTTTTTAAAATGGATTTTTTAATTGAGTTGCTTTCTTAAAACTTTGGTATTAGTTTGGTTACTTCAGTTGTGTTTACGATATAAATTACAACTATGTGTTGAAGGGGAAAGGGAAGGCAGTAACGACCACCACAAAGGCAACCACAACAACTGCAACAATTAAGACAAAATCTGCAAAGAAAGTCTATACTCTGCCTGGGCAGAAGTACGATCTTCCTGAAGAGGTCTTCTGTTGTCGATTAAATAGTTAATTTCTTACAAATTTAGTTTGCTATATGCAGTGATTGCGTATCTTATATGAAAAATCAATTGTTATTTCACAGAGAGAGCCGTTGAGAATATTCTATGAATCATTGTCAAAGCAGATTCCAACTAGTGAGATGGCTGAATTTTGGTATGTTTTTGTATGCTCGCATGAATTTTTATCTGCCCTTGTGTGATTCTTTAATGCAGAGTTTCACTGGCTTGATTTAATGCAGTTTTTGCAATAAACTACTTACCAATGTGTCCGAAGTACATGATTTTTTTATGCAATATATGATCCAATACCGGGGTCATTTAAAACATCTTTTTCATTCGCAATCCCAATTTTACTCCATTTCTACCACATTATCATAAAACATCTTTTTCATTCGCAATCCCAATTTTACTAAATTTAACCTTCATGTAGGTCTTCACCAATTTTTTTAGTCAGACAATATAGAAAACCAACATGACTATTTCTGCTTCGCTTCTCGCTAATAAGAAGTCTTTTGGAAATTCTGTCAAAAGAAATTGTTTGTAGTCTTATAATTATATTATTCAATCAATGAAAACAATGATTTAAGAGAAAAGTGACAAAATTATAGCTCTTTTAGGCAGATGTTATTGCTCTTACGAAGTTTCTAGTATAATGCCCTGTGATGTACTTTCACTGGATTTTTGGTAACAATTGGTTCTATAATGTGCCAATGGTAAGTTCAGTCATTAGCTGTAGCTTTGTTAAGTAATATTTTGTTTATGTACTGTGTGCTATTTAGCAATGAAATGAAATCCATTTTGGTTACTTTGTTCAACTTGAAGAATCTGGAAAAGCTCAGACATGAAATGACATTTTAAGTTTTAGAAATGTTCGGGACTGTATTTTTGGTAACAGTTGGTTCTACAATGTGCCAATGGTAAGTTCAGTCTTTAGCTGTAGTTTTGTTAAGTAATATTGTTTATGTACTGTGCTATTTAGCAATGAAATGAAATCCATTTTGGTTACTTTGTTCAACTTGAAGAATCTGGAAAAGCTCAGACATGAAATGACATTTTAAGTTTTAGAAATGTTCGGGGTTACAAGTGTTCGAACATTTTATATTTAGGCTCAGTCTTCATTTGTTGGGAAATCATTCAATAAAAAAAATTAAGAAAGAACATGTTTGTTCTGCTTCTGATCCTAACGTTTTATAATGCAGCTTCTTGCCTTTCTATTGCCAAGCAAAATTTATACAGTAATAGAACGCTGAAATGCTTTGCTTTGCACAAGCAACTGGTAGTTTCTAATGAATCATTTTGTTGAAACCAATGATGTATGAAAATGGTGCTAACTTATTGCCTTGACATAAAAAGATTTTAGATCACTGCGCATAAAATAACATGTGATATGGTATTTGTACCTTAACACAGGATGATGGAGCATGGAATGCTGTCTCCTGATAGAGCCAAGAAGGCATACGAAAGAAAACAAAGGAAGCAACAGCAACTGCGAAAAGGAACTCCTGTTAAATCTCAGAAGATCAACAGGCCAGAAAGCTCAAAGTCACAACTACCAAAGAACAGTGAATTAAAATCAAAGAAAAGAGTCCGTTACAGTGATAGTGATGATGAAGTCATCATAAAACACAAGAAATCAAAATATTAATTGAATGACACAATTGTGTGGTCAAGATGAAGGGGTGAGCCAATCTAGTGTTTACATGTGGTACAAATAATTTGCCTAAAGTGGCTCACATTCTTACTTTATAGTTGCCAAAGGCATGTAGTTTATGAGTATTTGATCTGTGGGAAAAATTAACTTATTTATTTGTTAGGTAATAAACATCATGTTCACCTGGCACTTTACAGCAATAAAATATTGATTAAAACCCAATAATATTTGTTACCCTTCTATCTTTTTTTTTTTTTAATGGCAGATAACATCAAAAAGTATTTGCATCTGAAATAGCAGTTTATTCTTCATGTCTTTAATTTAAATTCATAAGTTAATATTTAATCTGTGTGGTTATTCATGATTATTAGAGAAAGATTCAATATAAACGACTTTCATTTCTAATGTATTCTTTTGAAATACAGAAATTTCAGTCGTTTGCCTAGCAAGATGACAAAATCATGACAAGTTCAATTTCTCTTGGTGCATTAGATGAACACAAATTACATGAATTTTTGAGGAAATAATATACAACTCTGAAGATATACAATATTTCCCGCAGATTAGTCCTAATTTGAGATTTACATGATGATCTTCAGGAAGAATTTGTAAAAGAAAATTGCTGAACAATTTATGGCTGAGAATGGGTGAGCAGCTGGCAGGATATGTGCAAGCGTTACATGCTCTTTTTTACTCATAATAACTAAAACATTCACATATTTTTTTCTGAATATTTTACATGAGAAGAATAAACTGGTTATATTGTGGATTTCGTCTTTAGCGAAGGCTTTAAATCATGCGCCCGTTCACTGAGTTGGTTAGTACTGTCCCATATGATCATCTTCGAAACTAAACCTGATGGCCGTTATTAAGAGGCTCCGCAGCAGTAGGAGCATAATATGTTGGGATTTTTGACCTCATGAGAATATCTGGAGTTACTTTGCTCACACTACAAGGATTTTGAACTAAAATCAACAATGGATCAACGGAGCTTTTGAGCTGGGCTGGACGAGAAGTTGGCTGCAAAAATGCAATATGCGGGAGAGTAGACAAAGTTAGCATTAGGTAAGATAAGTTATGAATTTTTCTCGGTGAGTCGAAAGAAGTACAGTTAAGATGACTCACCACACCAAACTGCCAGTCTCTGAACGCCAGATTATTGAAATCAGTAGCATCCATTTCCTAAATGAATAATAATAGTTAGACATGAAGTCCTAGGTTAGTCAACTAACCTAAACCTGAATTAATAAATTGCTGGACATATTGAAAACATATTTTGTGAAGATCATTAAAGCTGATTCCTAGTTGATTTTTGTTTTATTTCATAAATAGCATCTAAAAACTTCCCCTAAATTCTGCAATATGCTTAATATGCTACCCTCTTGAAACAACATGCAAATGATAATATAATTTTTTAAGGCAGCTGCTCTTATTCCACTAATAAATGTGAACATACTATCGCTGATACGCTCCAGCCCAACATGCTTTTATCAGTTTACCGTGAATGCTTGATTCATGGCTCGGTGCCAATCTGAAAGTCCACTTCAACTTTAATAGAAATGGTTTCATGCTCTATATATTTTAGTTTAATCGAGATGAGTTTATGATTACTCTACAATTTGCAAGAAAGCAATATAAATAAACAATGCAAGTAAATGCATTACTAAGAATGGACCTCGAATTCATTCAACAATCAATGAAAACATTTGATATTGTACAGGATGGGTTACATACGATGCTATATATAGGGGGCACTTCCATCTCCCATTTGGACTTCAAGATAGGCATAACAGAGAAATGGGGTGATGGTCCTAATGCTCTGAAAGTCCACCTAAACAAAAATGAAAAAAACTATAAAATTTGACAGCTTCATCATGAACCCATCGTTAGGAAACCAAATTATCATAAAATTTCTCTTACTCTATAAATATGTAGAAAATAATTGTCAACGATTGCATCAACAGAACAGAAAAAGTTTATGGGTGCATTTGAATGGAGAGATGAAAGTGCTGAAAAAGAAGCAAAAGCATACCCAATGTAAAGAAAAATGCAGAACTGCGCAGATTCCCGAACCAATAAACGTAACCAATAGTTATCTGGTGCTTCAGCAACATTCATATAGACCTGAATTTCTAGATTTTAGCATTGCTTGAAAGCCTTCAAAATCATTATAAATAATAAGCAAAACTGTGCATTTCTTACCAAAAATTCAACAACAGCTACAATTTGCATCGTGCCTTTGAACTTCCTGATTGATTGAAAAGTTCAACATCAGCAGAGCAGGACCAACTTAATCAGGAAAATAAAAACTTGTTGGATATTAGAAATTGCACCGCATTAAATTTATATCACATACTTGAACAAACTGTATTTCATGCGCAGGGTATTGTGCATGCTTTGTACATCCACATCTTCCATTGAGTTTAACTGTTCCCGCAAAACAAGGAGATTTTGGGAGATGTGGCGGAAGATCAAATAAAAATACAGAGAATAGTTCAGTAAAGCAAAGATCTGCACATAACAGGAAGTCCAAATTATGACGAAAGTACTGAACAACAACAAACTGCAAGCAAATAATTAGAAGCAATAAACTCTACAGTTACTAATACTTGGTGTTAGATGTAGAAAACAGATGAAGAGGAATTACTGTGAAGTAAGGAATGGCAGCTTTATAGCCAACAAGAGTTAAGTATAGACCACAACCCAATGCAGCAGTCATGCGCCTCTCAGGAACAGAAAGACGCTCATAGATGATGCAATAACCATGTGATATGAGCATGAACGACATAAATGATGCTGTTTGAAAAAGTATTCCAGTTACATAGACTCCAAAAGACATCCACAAAGAGCAAATCTGAAGTTTAACGCACGAGTACCTGCACAAGGCATTAATTTCAGGATTCTCAGAACAAGGTAGCAATTTAAACAGCATTTGGCAAAACCATGCTTTGCATTTTTTTTAAAGACGATTGCAAGTAAAACATGAATATGTAAGCGAACTAGCATATTTAAGTCATAAAGCACAAGATTATGCTAGAAACGTGTATGTGGCAAGCTTCAGGCTGGATTCTGATTAAGCATTGCAACTACAAACTCTTAACTGGATGAATATAATTTCAACGAAAACTTCAAATGTTGAATATTATGGACTCAAATAAGAATATGAGCCTTATTTAATGGTATCTGTGGGGATCGATCATTAGTTTAATTCGAACGAAGAAAATTCAGCACATTCTAGTACAATAAAAGAACTCACTATTCAAAATCTTTAGCCTTATAGCAAATATTTAGAGTAGCTTTATAATTCAAAAGTAGCATCAGCTGGTCAATATCATTACCTATAAAAGCCTTAAAAAAAGGTATTTCCATAATATATCTGAAAATTCCTTTCTTCAATTTATTGAAACTTGTCTGCATGGTTATTAGTCTTTAAGCCACATACCAATCAGCACGCCAATCAGCATAACCGTTTCTGAACTTCCAAAGAAGAAACTTTCATAGGCCCAGTTATATTTGTCCCGTACGAAAGCGATAACAAATTTATGATCATTCCAGATCCTCATTTCATCTCTGTGTATATAGAAATTTACGGGAACACAAAGCGCAACAATTGGCTGATAGTTAAATTTCGCCAGCATGATTATTTTCTTCCTAATGAGTTCAATAAAGCGCACAAAAGAAATTACAGGAGTAATTTGAATAAAGATTAATGAGAGGAGAGATCAATTAATGCATGCGACAACTAAAGCATAGAACAACTTTCACTTAACCTACGAAATGTAACCTCACGTTAAAAAAATTTAATAGAGCAACATTCACTCCAGGAAGCCACTTACCAAAATGAAAAGGAAAAGCCTAGCTGCACGACCTTAATCAGGGGAACAGCCGCCATAACACAGTGCAGATGGTTGATCTATAATAAAAATCCAGACAAATCAGTTCAAACATCACCATTCCCTAGAATAAATGAGCTAGGGGGGAAAAAAAATCAACCAAACACTTCTGCCATACAGATTGTCAAACAACTACTGCCAAAAAAATTCATTCAAGAGCAGCGTCAAAAACCAGATCGCGATTTCTCCAAGTGTTAACAGCCCAGCAGACTGTAAAGAAGCACCAAATAGCTAGAATTCCAAGATACAGCGAAGATATGTGACGATAAGTTTCATCGAAGGCTGCGTTTCGGAGGTGGAAAACACTCGCAATATTGGACGAAGGAGACGCTTCCATTTCCACTTCTTCTTCAAAAACTCGAAGCGGGAGAGAAGCAGAAGGAGAGAGAAGGGTAAGCCGGAGCTTTGAAAATGAGAGTTGGGGGACGCAGAGCCGCCTTTGAGGTGCTGTTCCCTTCGCGCATTATATAGGTACGACTGTTTAAGTTCTACCGAAACCTGCATTTGTTTTTAATCGCATTGCATTTTTTTTCTTTTACAATAAATGTTAAATTATAAACTATGTAATTTAAATTTATAATTTTAGAGACATAATTAAATTTTCAATTAATAAGACGTATTTTCTAGAGGGTTAAAGATACCTTTTATTTTTTATTCAATTTTTTTTTAATATGTATTGAAAAAAAAAAAGCTTTGAAACACAGTCTGTTTTTAATTTCTTAAATTTTTCGTTTTAGTGTCGTCATCCTTGCGCAGGAGTCATGCTAATCTTTTCTGTATTGTTGCATTGTTCCAATTTTATCGGTTGTCTCAGAAGAGTCTTTTTTTTTTTCTTAAATCTCTAGTAACTATTAAAGTTTATTGGGTGTAGTTTTTAAAACCTTTTTCAAATTTGGAAAAAAAAAAATACCAATCTTGACATATTATGAACAGTTAGAATGTATTTTAAAATGATTGAATTTATTTTTAAATGAGTAAAATATAAAAAATAAATTACTTATACTGCTGTTCCCTTCGCGCATTATATAGGTGCGACTGTTTAAGTTCTACCGGAACCTGCCAATGTTTTTCATCACGGTGCAGTTTTTTTTTTTTTTTCTTTTTTTTTTCTTTTACAATAAATTTTAAATTATAAACTATGTAATTTAAATTTATAATTTTAGAGGCTTAATTAAATTTTCAATTTAATTAAATTTTCAATTAATAAGACTATTTTCCAGAGGGTTAAAGATACTTTTTATTTTTTATTCAAAAATTATTTTTAATATGTATTGAAAAAAAAGATTTGAAGCGCAGTTATATTTTTCGATTTATTGATGTCATCCTTGCGCAGGGGTCATGCTAATCTTCTCGCTGTATTGTTCAAATTTTATCGATTGCCTCCGAAGATACTTTTTTTTCTTAAATCGCTAGTAACTATTACAGTCTATTGAGTGTAGTTTTTAAAATCTTTTTCAAATTTGGAAAAAAAAAATACCAATTTTGACATATTATGAACAGTTAGAATGTATTTTAAAATGATTGAATTTATTTTTAAATGAGTAAAATATAAAAAATAAATTACTTATATATTACATACATAAATTATGAAATTTAAAAAATCATTGGAATCAAAATTTATTGTTCAACGAATTGAACAGTGGAGTAGTTTGCAAGTAGGAGTATTAAATTGCAAAAGAATTTAAAATAGTTGTGGGATTTTGGAGGATAGAAATGTAAATATCATGAATCCGGTATACGAGGAGTTGGTAACGGAACTCAACGAACCATGCCACATACATCTTTCCCATGATCGGGGAGGAGAGCTTCTCTCCATTTAAAGAATGAGGAAAAGGTTGCCCCGAATAGGAAGGGATATCATATTAAATCCTCACCGTTCATGTCTACACGTGGCATCCATTGCAGGCGCGTGGAGTAGCCCACCAACTTGATGGCCTCGATGGAGCTGGTGGTTTGATATATTTGGATTTAGGTGAGGGAATTGGTGTTGGTTGAACCCACCGGGAAGGCTAATATTTTGCTTTCTTATGTTTATAATCGGTGTGATTTTTTTGCTGCGTGTAGGATCTCATGAACTTCTATGGATATAGGCGAGACTACTTTGACTTCATGTACTAATATTAAACATGTGAAAAGTCTTTCTCATGGAACATATTGGTGCACAATTTTGCTAAATTTGGATGAAAGCTACATGAGCTAAGTGCTACATGAAAGCTTTGGTGAGAGTATTGACAAACTTTTTTAAAATGATTTTTCTTAAATTTTAGTTGGAAGGAAGGCTCTCACAACTAATAAAATATAGGAATAAAAGGGTTGCACGAGTGAGGGTTTGCTAAACGAAGGGCTTTCAGACGACCAGAAACAGGTATCCATGCAAACGATCGTACAAGTTGAGTATCTCCAGCAATCTCATAATTATCAATGTGAGGCTATCTCAACTGCTCTCACAATGAACTCCAAAACTCATGATGGAACAAGCAAGCCGACCGACTATCGCTCTCAAAGTCAACCGGTTTTCCAGCGCGAAGGTTGTCTGATACCCGAACAAGATAGAAGACCAACTCTAGGATCTGCCAACCAAAAGGTTCAGGTACACAAAAAGATATCAAGATCAATTACAAATACGAAAAGTCACAACAAAAGACAATAATGTCCAGTAAACCATCTATTAAAAGCAGGGGCAAATATGTAATTTTCTATCTTTTGGCCCTCTATCTTCTATAGCTAGGGGGTTCATAACATACATCAGGGGTGTTTTCCCTCTCCAAGCTTTTGCCTACTACACTCCCCTTTCTAGACCCATTTTTGTTGGAAGATCTTTCTCCCCTTCTTTCTCTTTTATAATGTCCTAATTACAATAAAATAATTTTGTCCCAACGGGGCAAGTCTGTGTTTGCTCTTTTATTCTTTAATCTTCTTTGTCTGTCTCTCTCTCTACGTTTCTCTAAAGGTTCCTACCCGCTCCGATCATTGGGTGTGCTTTACAAGATAATTTCAAATTCAACGGGCATGATTTGTCTTCTATATGGTAGAAATGTTGCACCACATAGACGTAAGTTTTACTACTTTGCTCTTACTTTTATTGCACGCCAGCAACCATTGAGAAGAAAGTGGTTTTACGAGATGTAGTTGTTAGAGGTTTTTACCTATAAATACCCCCATCTCCTCTTACTTCCTCACCTCTTCCTAATTTCAATTATTCTCTCATTTCACTCCCTTTTCTCTCATCTTAAATCATCTTTTTTCCCCTTTTTTTTCATTTAGTGTGCTTTCAATTGTGTGGGTGTGATATTCATTGTTTCCACAATTTTTGGATTAAATCTTGTGAGAAGCAGAAACTTTTTACTTGTTGATTCTCACAAAATCATTTTATTTCTTAATCATCTTAATTAATAATTTAAAATTTTGTATTGTTTATAAGTTTTAATTAGTTAGACTATTTACAACCTTTTATATATTGCTTAGTGAGTTGTTATCATATACGCCTAAATCATAAATTTTTGTGTAATTGTTACGGAAATTTTTCATGTTTAAACTTGTGTTCTATTTATGATATTACACTATCATAGAAGTTATTTTTTTTCAAGAATTTTGTTCAAAAAAATACTAGAAAATAGAATCATACATTCAACCATGTGGCATTTAGCAATTTGAAGATTAGAATTCATTTTTCTAAGTTATGATATTACAAAGCACACTATGTATATAATATGTATTTTTCTTAATGCAAAACCTTTCACTGACTGTTGAATTCATATACGTTATGTGAATCATACCAAAGGCATGGAGCATAGGATGGATGAGAGAAAAGGAGAGAGACAAAGAGAAAGCGACTGCACAATAATGCAAGAGTTTTGATAGAGTAAATAAAATACTTTTATTGGAGAAATGATTACTTATTTATAGATTTCAGCGGTATTCCGTCTTCACTGTTTCTCCCTATCTTAAAAGAAACGTTGCAGGTTATTATGACAACTTTTCACATTTGTAGCTGACTCTGACACCCTTTCATATTAATAAAAGATATCAGTATCATTTCATATTCATAACTTCTTGAATAGGGGCATTTAATGGCCTGGTAATCTTTTCAATTGGTCGTTTGAAAGCCTTCGGCCAGTCCTCTCGAAGGAATCCTGAGTAGAGGCCCTCCTGTCATTATGGTGAACTTGGGTCGTCAAGATAAGGGTGTGCCAACTTAATCTGACGGCAAACCTCCTTTAACAAAGGGCCATCTCAAAGGATCAAAAAGGCATTTTATGGGGATCCCTTTGACCATTTTTTTGAGGAGTTCTATAATCAGCTGGGGGAGTTGGTCATGAACAATTCTCCCTTAGATTGGGTTCCTTCTATTTCTTTGTTCGGCTATCTGTTTGGTTGGCTCGTAGTTCTGACCGAAGGAAACATCAACATCTCTTGATGTTTCCATCTTTTGAGTATTCCAATACACTATCCTTTGATGTTCATAAGCAAGGCCATTTGGATTTTCTCTAGATTTGTGAGAACATATTTTTTAAGTACATATTAAGTTAACTGATTCTCTTCCTTCTTGAAAGCAACAGTTTTGTTAAAAATAAGATAATTAAATACAAAAATTGACTTATTTATTTCTTAAAAAGTATTTTTAATAATTACACTTTATGTATTTTCATGCCTGCAGTCCCTATATATAAGGCGTGATCAGTACTTCTCCATCAATTTTTCTTAGTTTTCTACCCTTCAATCAGATGTTAATAGGAGAGATACCTAAGGTGAGTAGCAAGAAGTCTTCTGCTAAGATGGTAAATGAGGCGGTCATGATGAAGGCCTTCAGAATTTTGTTAGGGAAATTCCTCCTTCTCATGGATAGAGGGGAGAAAAGGAAATCAGAGAGTAGTCAGCCTGTGGTAAAGAGGCAACTGGCCGACGGGTTGGCACAAAGAGACTGAAAAGAGGGAGCCAACCAGAGAGAGAAAAGCAGGTCAAATAAGTGGGTCGTAACAAACAAAGGGTGGAGGAACTGTAGGAAGCAACTGAGTCATCTGACTTGATGTCGATCTATTGTGAGATGGGAAGCAAGGCATACGTGTACCCCACTGGTGCGATGGTCCTTGCCCCTGCATCTATCCATTAACAAGCAACTCAACAATCAGTACAGGTGGTCAAAGAGACATAGGTCCAGCCACATGAGGGTACAGTTCCATTCCATTAGTTTTTTAGACTAGCCAGACGGTTGTTCAACCTCTTATGGGTCAGTGTCTCTGATCGTCTGAAGTAGAGCAGATCCCTAGTACGAGGAAACTTGATCTCTTTAATTGAGTAGTTTTTTTACTATTTTTTTTTTACATTTGATTCTTCCGACAGATCATATCGTGTAGATCATTAAGCTCATCGATGATGGAAGCTAGTCATTCCTTGGTTTCAGGGGTGGTTGAGGGATTGTTAGCTTCTGCCCTAGCAGAGGTTCCTCAAGTCTTCTGTCTAGTACTGCAGACATCGAGAGGGAGATCGATGGTAGGTGAGGATCACAAAAATTGCTTGCTTGTCGAATGGACGTAATTGTGGGCTCCTTGACTCTGAAAGCTTTCCTGTAGAGGAAGGTTGCCATAACGTACCTAAATGAAGAACTGACAGCTCTTTGCTAGAAATATATGATCAAGTTGGCAGCTCTCCGGACTAACATGGATACTCTTTGAACAGAGTTGATAGAAGTCTGGGTAGCATATTCAATCTTTCAATTTTGGATAGAGGAATAGAGTGTTGAGAGGTTTAAGTTTGGGGGGTGAGTCCTGTATTAAAGTCTAGTGAGTCGTGGTCTTGTATCAGCTAAGGAGACCAAAGAACCTAGTGTAAAATATTTCTTATCTTGAATAAATAAAAAAATTTATTTTGTCAAAATTTGAAATCTTATCTGTCATTTCATTTTCTCAAATTTTGCTTTGAATTGATGTGAATTTATGGAGATCAATATATGACTTTGCAATGTTTTTAATTCCCTAAGTACCCTATAAGGGAAAAAAGGGTTTTGTGCTTTTCAAATCTCTCTTCCTCTCTCCTTCACTGATTTATTATCTATACTTTGGGTCAGTTTACTTCCATTGATCTGCATACCTTGCAACTATTCCCTGCAACTCTTTAATTTTGTGTCAAAAAGTGAAAGGTCTTCTCTTATGTCATTTGAAATTGAGTTACTTGAAGACATTTGTGCATACAAAAAAAGTATAGTACTAACAATGGAGCCAAAGGTGAAGGTGACGAATAAATTTGGTGAAGATCTGATTTTCTACCAAAACTAGTTTTGGTGGGTGATCTCGATTGTTTATACGCGACAGTATAACAATGTCTCTGATTATATTTTCACTTATATTTCGTTACTTTGGAAGAGAGTCAAAACTTGATCTTAAAGAAAATAAGAATTTAACTTTTCAATTTATATATATATTGGGATACTAGGTATACGTATCATTATCAAGTAATATAGAACTTTTTGATTAAGACATGAATATCGAACTCACAGAAAAATTATGCAATATGCTCTATTGAACAACAAAATTTCTATTTTAAAAAGACAATTACTTAAACTATCAATTACTTAAATTAGAGATGTATTTGCAGTAATTAAAATTCAAATTTTTTTGGTATTTTTGATATTTTGACTGGTATTTTTCAATTTAAAAAGATAACTTGAGTTTATGTAAAAGAAAATCACTAAATTTGAAAAAATCTTTCTCCTTATCATGAATCAGTAATAAGCATAGGAATTCTGTTGTGGTAGTATGCACATTGTGTTGTGCCAAAAAGGAGCAATTATTTTTTTTACCCTTACTAGAGATGCTATAAAGAACATTGGCTAATTTAAAGTTTGAATAGTTCTGAAGACCGGCTAGGCAGAGAAGATACCAGCTCTCACTTTAGAGTTCCCTCGATTCCCTTCACTTCGAGACTAACATCTCGTATCAGAACCTAAAATAATAAACCAAGTTGGGGGCTTTAACCTGTCACTTTAAAGTCCTCTAACTCTACACCCTTCAACGATTATTTCCCTATTTATTTGCACTAAATTATATGAATTACATTCTCATTAATACAACCTCATGTGATTCTTTCCAATTATTGAATGAGACAATACTAGCGCGGTTCTTACATGTTCTCACAACAAATTTTAACATATGGATAGGCCAAACCAAGAAGTAAATGAAGTTCATGGATTTAAATCATCACAACTTCTTCCACAATTAAAGATTAATACTGTTCGCAACTTCCATCCAACACTTTAATTATTTATCATTTTAAGGAGAAAGATAAAGAAAACTACTTCGAATTCATGGAGAAAATAAAACCACACTTTAGTTTAAAAGTAGAAATCATTGTCAAACCAACAAGAAATCTCAATTAAAACCAGAAGTATTTCAAAACAGAAAATAAAAACTTATCTCAAATCCTCCACCAAACTCTCGAAGTTCCTTTGAATCTCTTCTCTTTTACAACACTCTCAAAATAAACTAAAAACAAAAAAGATAAAGTAAATTTGTGTGGTGTTTGAATCTCTCCACAAGATTCTCCACGATCTTCTCAAGACTCAGCACTCTCTCCCTCTTCAAGCACCCATTTCAAATGTCTCAACTTCCTTCTTTTATAAATTTCCCAAGAGGTGCCTTGGAAACTCTTCAAATGTGTCCAAATTTGATGTATTCTCCAAGGGATGCCTCCTTTTGCAAGTCTTTTAATAATATTTGCATTCCTAGTGGTCATAACCACCCTCTTTAGTCAATAGGTGCCTTAAATACCTCTTCAAAATTTGGCCAAATAGAGAAAACCGCCAAATAACTATCTCTGGCGCTTAAGCGTGGGGCCTCTAATGCTTAGGCATGACCTTCTCTATTTAATCGGCGCTTAAGCGCCAGATCTGGCGCTTAGGCGCCAAAACTCTTTTGCACAATTTTCACCTTTTTGCTCCAAATTTGATCATTTTTCACTCCTTTTAGTATTTTTCACCTTTTTACTTATACCTGAAAGAATAACACACAAATACATTCCATTAAAGCGCAATATCTTAAAAATATGTATAAAAATGCATCTAAAAATATTATATATTTTAGGTGTATCAAAATCCCTCAAACTTAAAATGCTACTTGTCATCAAGTGCACTTCAATGTTTAAAAACTAAATAAGTATGATATGTATATGAGTTTCTTTAGGAGTTACTAAAATTTAGATTTAGAAATATAATATTCTAATTTAGAAAAATATTCAGTAAATGAGACCGACTTCAAGTTTAAAAATATTTAATGTTAAGAAATATGAAAATATGAGTTCCTATCTAATTCAAAAATATTGCAGATTTTCCAAATTTAGAATTTAGTTCTTTTATTATCTCCACTTAAATATTTTTATTAAGAATAATTTTACTTAATATATTATATCCTTAAGCTTAAGAGTTTCTCAAGTCTTATACTTTAAAAAGTTCAAATATGGAACCAATTTTTGATTAGACACTAATCATCAAGTTTCTCCACCCTTATTCTTTTCTTTTTTTTCTTTTTCTTTTTTTTTCTTTTTCTTTTCTTTTTATTTTCTTTTTCTTTTTCTTTTCATTTTCTTTTTATTTTCTTTTTCATCTTTTCATTTTCTTTTTCAGGAAAGGATTATTATATCTGGATAGGCCTTTAATGGTTTTGAATTTCACTTCTCCTTTCCTAAAACAAAGCCTTAATATAAGTCTTTCACTTATAAATATAATAATAGTTTTGAAAATTATTTTAATAAAAAAATTTAAGTAATAAATATAAAAGTCTAAATTTCTAAATTTTTCAAAAAGATAACTTTTCTTACTAAAGATAGTTACACTATATTTAGCATTTTCTACACTAAAATTTTTTTAACTTAAAGTTTTTCTTCATTACTCAGAATTTTAACTAAATTTTCTTACTCATTTTTAAAATCAATTTTTACTTCCCTAATATAACTTCATATACATGATCATTTTTCTTTTCAAATTAAACTCACTTGTAGCACATTTGAGCACAAATAAAATTCAAGTTTTGAAAATATTTTTCATCCCTCCAAACTTAAATTTTTAACAGATTAAATAGTTTAGCATCAGATACATATAAGAAGAAATGTAAATTGAAATAACATGCTTACATTAATTTTTATATTCTAAGTTTACAAGTATAAAACTAAAAATATGGAGTAAAATTAATTTTTGATCAATTTTTTTTATCATTTTCATTTTAATTAACATGTAGAGATTCAATAGACATCTAAGTAGTGGGTACAAACATAAAAAAAAACCAAGCACCCATTCTTTAAATTCACATCCTCACCAAAACACACTAACAAGATTAAAGAAAAATACAGGGTAGCAGTTTTCTAAGTTTAAAATTTAAAACTAAAGTTAACAAGATTTTCAACTTTCCAAAAGATATAGAATTAAATTCAATTCTTAACTAACTAACACAGTACTAAACACACAGGAACAATTACTACCATAGAATTTAAAACAAAATACTAACAAAATACAAACATCACAAAAATAATTAAATATAAGTCCAAACCATCACAAAATCCAAATAAACACATAAATGCAAATGTAGCAAGCCCAGACTACATAGTCATAACATAATAAAAATATAAAAATAAATCTCTTAGTCCTACTCCTCATTCTCAGAATCACCGCTATTCCAGACATCTGCATACTCATAATCAGGGTATCTAGGATATGGAGGAAATTGCACTCCTGTGTTACCCCTAATGATGTTATCTAAAGATGAGTGAAATTTCTCTTCATAATCACTTTTCCTTCTATTATACTTATTAGTATGTTCTAACGCTCTAAAGTCTGAACTTTATCAGCAGTACAGTTGATATTGTCCATCATCCTCTGTAATAATTGATCTTGGGTCTCAGTAGACTCACCTCTAGAAGTAGAAGGACGTGAGGTAGATGGTCTAGCATGTCTAGAAGTAGAAGCAGTAGAGGTAGAGCAGCAGACGTTGTCATTCTATAGCTCCTTAAAAATCCTCCTCTCCAACCAAAAATAGAATGTTCAGAATAAGTTTTCACATTCACCTTTGTAATAGGCTTTAGAGGCAACAGTACTTCCTTCCAGCTATCATATTTCACTCCAGCCTGCTCACATAAGGAAAAGATCAAGGAAGCAAATCACAGACCTACAGTAATAACGGCAGTGGCAGAACTGATGATAGTCTGATATATCCAAGCTCCAATGTTGATGAGCTTTCCTTCCTGGATACAATAATTTAACATCACTCTCTCTCTGGTAACTTCACTGAGATGATTTGTTGGTAGCAGACGAGCAAAAATAAAATAGTGTCATGCCTTCGAAGGTGCACTTAACTTTGACGTAGAAAAATTGACTCTCCTCTCATTAGTGATTTTCTATAGTCCTCTTCCAACAGTCAAATAAGAAATAATCTCATATAGCTCCGTCTCAGTCGGACTATGATTTGTATAAAAACATAAAGTATCCGGTGGAAAATGGTAGAACAAATTGATTACCTCCGGTGAAAAAAGTACCAACTTCCTCGAACCATAACTCTATCAACTTCAGCTTCAGGGAGGTTTGCATAGAACTCCCTAACAACAGATATAACTGCAATAGCGGAAAAACAATAGAATCGTTTCCATTGTTAGCGAACGATCAAATCCTCCATGGATCCACCTGGATTTTTAAAACACCTCTGCTTTTGGATAAGCTTTTGTGATTGCAACGCATCAGTGAACCTATCTTGAGATATCCTGAGCCTTCGAACTCACAAATTTGCTCGAATCAAAAGGGCTCTTTCCTTTACTCCTCTTCATTCTTGGTGCATTCTACAATTTTATAAAATTCAAAAAATGACTTCAAAAATCAAGTCCAAACTACTAAAGTAAACTTCTAAAAGCATAAACTACACTTCTTATGCAAATTCCATAGATTTGTCCTCATTTTTCACCATGAATAGTGAATTTTCAAATTCTTCCAAATGTACTCAAAATACATGGTGAAAATCTAAAATTTTTACATAGAAGTAAAGTTCTTACCTTAAGAAATCTGAATCTAGCAAATTTTGCTTAATTCCACAAAGAAATCTCCACTTAATAGTGTGCCCTAGCTCTCCAAAATCGCGATTTTTAAAGGTTAAAGGTGGCAGGAGGGTGAAAAATGGTGATTTTTGGGTTAATTTTTCACTTTTAATCGTTTGTGAACCAGTTTTCATGAACCGACGTTTAAGCTCGGATAAGTGGTGCTTAAGTGTCTGCCTCTCGGGTTACCTCGCACTTAAGCGAGAGAAGTGGTGCTTAGGCGCCAATGCACGATTTTTTGAGATTTTTAAATTTAAGTAAAATGCACTATTTGCCTAAGTATACCACCTCTAAATGGTCTCATAACACTTAAATGACTACTTTCATCTCCTTTAACTCTCCTCTCTTTCAAAATTCTCTATATAACTCAATTCAATTCGAGGCTAAAAATAACACTAATTTTCACATAAACAAAAAGTATATTCATTCACAAACTATTACTAGTACATATAACACTTAATTCTCACTCCAAATAATCTCATATGAGAAAATTTTATAAACACAAACACTTAACAAACATTCACAATTAAACACATAAAAGCATAAACACTAAAAACAAGACTTAAACACTAACACATAAATACAACGACTCCTGACAGACAAACAAACTCTGACACGAACTTAATTCCATTCTTCATTTGATAGGACAAACTCCAGTCTTTCATTAGTCTCTCCTGGGGCAATCAGAATATAAAGTTAATAAAAAGGATGGTGGTGACGAGCTCTGATATTATCTTCTTCAATCCATTTCTGCTTAAGAAACATCTCCTTATCTGCTTCCTCTATATAGCTATTATGGCTAAATTATATTTTCAATTGCCATCTAATTTGCTCAAGATGTGCATGAATCTCAATTACCTTAGTCTCAAGTAAATCCATGGTAGACTCAATTTTGTTGATCTTTTCTGATATTTCTTCGATACTAACGGCTAAGAAACCGTTATACATCTCTTGTGCACTTTGACTAATGAATCTCTTCCTTCTTCTTCAAATCCATCTCCCATGAAGATATCTTCTCAAAATCTCTCTCTATTATAGACTTTAGGGCTGAAAAAAATCTAAGGTGAAATTCCTTCACAAAACTCGTTTATTTATAGGCCTAAATCTCTCTAATAACTTCTAGGAACATCTTAGAACTGCCTTGACATGTTTTTACAAATCAATTGGCAGACTTCTAGAATCATAATTTAGCACATGTTTTTTAACTGCTGCGCTTAAGCGCCGAATATTGGCGCTTAAGCGCTAGTGCACACTTTTGCACCAATCAACTAAACGTCCAAATTCTCATTCTAACATGTCAAGGTTACTAAATAAAGTCTTAAAATCAATACTAACACATAATAGTCTCAAAAATACTACCCCAATTTTCTTAATCACACACAAACAACATTCAAAGAAAAAACATAATGATAACTATAGGTTGCCTCCCATAAAACGTTTGGTTTTACGTCGACAGTCCGACGTAACCAATGTTTATTCTGGTTGACACAACATCATTCCTTCATTAAATTTATGCTGATCCCCTACAAAATAAGGTTTCAGTCTATGACTATTCACTTTAAACACTTTATCAGTCTTAGGATCTTTAATATCCACAGCTTTATAAGGATAAACTTTTATCACAACAATTGGGTCCATCCACCTGGACTTAAGTTTGCCTGGAAATAATCTTAACTTTGCATTATATAGCAAAATTTGTTGCCCTTGCTGAAAATTTTTAGTAAGAATCATTTGATCATACCACTTCTTTATCTTTTCTTTGTAATCTTAGCACTTTCATAAGATTCATTCCTTATCTCTTCAAGCTCATTTAATTGCAATAATCTTTTATCACCAGCATCTTTTTTATCACCAGCTTTTTTCAAATTATAATTGAAC
The DNA here is from genome assembly GCF_001263595.1 of Phalaenopsis equestris. Taxonomy (NCBI): domain Eukaryota; kingdom Viridiplantae; phylum Streptophyta; class Magnoliopsida; order Asparagales; family Orchidaceae; genus Phalaenopsis; species Phalaenopsis equestris. The sequence goes on along the minus strand of NW_018164829.1, from coordinate 257,536 downwards.
TCTTTAATCGCCCAATATGCTTTATGCTCAAGTTCAACTGGCAACTGACATGCTTTCCCAAATATTAGCCTATATGGGGACATTCCTATATGAGTTTTGTATGCAGTCCTATAAGCCCACAAAGCATAGTCAAGTTTGACTGACCAATCCATTTTTGTTGGATTCACAAATTTTTCCATAATTATTTTAATTTCTCGATTAAAGAATTTAGCAAACCACTTGTTTGAGGATGCTAAGTAGTAGCAATTTTATGATTTATATGATATTTTAAAGAATTTAGTCAAACCACTTGTTTGAGGATGCTAAGCAGTAGCAATTTTATGATTTATATGATATTTTTTAATAACTTCTCTATTATGAAATTAACTTCTCGATTATGAAATTTCTAAAATGACTTCTCCCATCAGTTATGATAGCTCTCGACATCCCAAATATACAAAATATGTTTGTTTTCAAAAACTTTGCAACACTTTGAGCATCATATCGAGGT